>NC_051157.2:210069503-210209502 GCF_013339745.2 Dermacentor silvarum | reverse complement strand
CCACGGCAGCCATAGCCAAGGAGTCCCCTCCGTTATGTGGTCACAGCCTCGCCCCTATAAAATAAGTTGTGTTAACTTATAGCAGTACCCATTAAAGCTGTCACATGGTGAACACATGCGAGGAGCAACTAAAAATAGTCATGAAAACAATGTTTTGCACTAGTGCAGGGTTGGCAACAGTGCACATGATAATAGGGCCCCTTCATCTCAGTAAATTTTCAACACATGCAAGCAGCACATCACAAACAAATGTTTCTTTACACAACAATTCATTTCTTTTTTCTTTCATAAGCAACTTCCTGTCATGTTTAGTTGCGTATAAGTTTGTCAACAAACCTTGTCTTAAAAAGTAAGCTGTACTAGTAGCAAGCTGTGATTTTTTTCTCATAAACTGCTCGTAAACCGAAAACCTCATAAGCAGATTATTTACGACGTCGAAGCATTTATAGCGAGGAAACGGGATTGCAGTAAGAATCGGTGAAGCACATGGGTCGCTATTACGCAACTTCAGCAGAAAAGCACAGGTGCACATGATGACAGATTATTTCATCGGAAGAAGACGCTTATCAAGATTTTCAATTTCGCATTGAGGCAATAAACTCGCATAACTAAATTCTGCAACCGGCGCTCAGCAAGCATCAGCACAGGTATTACTGTTGTCGTGGGAGTACCATTTCCTACGTTCACGCATTCTGCACACATAGGGAGCACGCACAATACGCGTGTAGTTAGCAAGCACGATTACTTACCTTTCAAACGGTACGACGCGGTCTAAAAGCGCTCTCCAAGTTGCCGGTGCTGCATCGACGATGTTAGTCCCAGCCAGCGCCTCCTCTATTTTTCTAAAAATAAAGGAGACGCTGTCGCAGCATACATGCCGCTGCGTAGTGGACGAGCTCAGGCACGCTAATAATTCGCATGCTTTCTTTGCGCCATGCACCCAACTTTCCGCAACCATGACACAAAGGCAACGCACTACCCGGCACGAAAATCGTTGGTCCACATTTGCCTGGCGCGCCACGCATACGGCGAGTTTGCAGCAAGACACAAGCTATCTTATCGCACTATTATTGAAGCTAACTACGTCACATTTCATTACCGCAAACACAAAAACACACGATTAGAGTGTACTAGAACATGGAGAGTGCCCGGAACGGCTGCATTTTCAATGCATTGAAAGTGAAGCCAAACGACCGTAACGCCGCTTGGGGCGCTGCGATCGGTAGCACACAGCCCACCGTGGCCGGCCGTGGCTCAGAGGTAGAATGTCTGCTTTCCACGCAAAAAACCGGGGTTCGAATCTCGGGAGGAGACGATGTGTTTCCTTTTTTTTTACTACTTCATGCGTTGATTTTTTTATTCTTTATACTGCTGCTTAACACTTGCTTCCGTTGCTATGCAATGCAACAAAAAGTCAAGCAGAAGTTGAAGGAATAATAACAAAATAACAATGTTTTGCAGTGAATGATAATGTTTGCAGCGCCACCTCACGGGAATCAACAAAACTATTCCAACCAAAGCATGGCCTCCGAGAACTGCACGCATGCAAAGCCCCGCTGCACTGCTTGACAGGCTCCGCTGTGCGCTCAAGGCTCATTCACACTACACCGACACGGCACCGATTTTGGCCAGCCGACTGTTGGCGACAGCATTTTCCGTCATGTAGACCGCTGTCGCCAACAGTCGGCTGAACAAAATCGGTGCCGTGGGCGTGTTGGCCTAGTGTGAATGAGCCTTGAGCGCACAGCTATAGAGGCTAGAACCCCTAGCCTCTATAGACCTTTTCACAAACCGACGTTTGAGCAGCGCCATTTGCCGACGCGGGCGACGTCTAGCGTCAGAAATGTTATGCCACCATTTTGGACTGTGCGCCTTGCGAGAGCAGGCCGGCCGCACTTCGGTTGTGTGATCTTCGCCGCGCATTATTTCGATTGTTTTCTTCCGTTTCGCTTGTCTTGTGCGGCTTGACTTGTTACATGTTTCACGTGCTCGCGTGAGCGCTCAGTGTGGTGTGCCATGGCACCAGCAAGCCCAGCCAGTGGATGTGGTGTTTCGTCGTCGGTAGCGGCGGCAGCCGCGTCTGCTTCGTCGAGACCTGGCGTGCTAATCAGCGGTATATTTCATTGTTATTTCTGGACACATGTGACCGTATCGTCGATTGAATCTGATCACCATTAGGTTTCGCGGTTGAGGGTGCCTCATTTAGCGAAAGCAGGCGCGTACGTAGGTGTCGGGCAATGCTTAGAACCAGGCGCCGGCGGCCCGACGACGCGTGTCAGTGGTTGGTAGATATGCGGTGGTTACTCCATACGCTTCCGACGCAACTGAACAGCTCAATCATGCAAAATTTATTGGATCTGGTGCAATGCAGGGTGCTTATAACCAAATGTCAAAGCATAAGCGTGGCGATCGAGCAGCGTGGTACCTGCAGCGAACCGACGCGCGATAGTGATCACAGATGCCAGCGCAACTGATACAGCCCAGGTGCTATATTTTTATTTTTAGTATTTAGTAGTTATTTATTTATACATACTGTCAATCCCAATAGGGATTATAACATGACTTGTTATAAAGATATATTTGTTTACCTATTTTTACGTTTGTTTACCTGGAATGGCTTTTCTTTCGAATGTCTCAATTTGGAACAAGCTTCGCTCACGGTGAACCTTAACGTAGATCGTGCGCGAAGTTTGTATTGAAGATATCGCGTACGGAAAGAATTGTTCGTGTGCGCTATCTCTGAAGCGAAATACGCCAATAATATTGCAGCGTTAGGGCCATCTCTGCTCTTTCTCTAGTTTCTGTGCAATGTTCATAATAAAGTAATCTCAACTCTTGACAATTGTCGAATAATACATAAGCGTATGACTGCAAACCACTACTGACCGTGAGTGAAAAGCGCTTAGTGGTCAGCGAAGCGGTCACTGCACGCACGTAAGTATTTCACTTGATCGACTGTGCGAATAATTTATTTTTTTCGTTCCTGTTATTCTTGAAAGTATGATGCTATTGTCCGCGCGTACCCATGCGAATACCATTTTTTACGTTCTAACTTGCGCGGGCTCATTTAGCGCGTTTACTCCATGCACAGTTAGCGCATTACGGTTCCCGAACTCTAGCACTGGCGCTAGGCCGCGCTGATGAGGTTGACACGTTCGTTTTTGCATTCTCTTGCTGCCCAAGCACATAGACAACGCTCAAAGATGGGTGAGCTCGATGCAGCACCACACTGTTGAAATTATTAACTTTATGGGCAGGGCCGCGCAGGGTGCGTGTGAACGCAGAGACAATGTTTTGGTGGACACAGGGTCTGCATACATCTTCCATAGGACACGATTTTTCCAGATCGTTGCGAAGTGTATTTACCGACTAGTTCTCTCGCAGAGTGCTTCATTTGTGTTATACCGGTGTCACACGGTCATTTTGATAGCGATCGAGACCGATCTGGATCAGAATGTTCGACCGCGATTGGCTCCCTTCCGCAGATTGAGCAAAGAAGCCAATCGCGACCAAGAAATTCGACCCAGATCGGCCTCGATCACGATAAAAAGTGCGCCGTGTGGCCCCCGTATTAGGCAGTGGAATGAAGTCGTGTTTGAAAGAATAACAAATGTAGCCTCTGCTACTACATACGAGAAAATATTGCATCGAAGAGCTGACAATTCTCGCAACCTATTGGGACATGTGCCGAAAAAAGTTTACCAAAATGCGTTATTTTACTGATGTGTGCATTGGTTCACATTAGACTGAAATGCCAAGTCCTCAGGTGATGCAGGAAACCGGCAAAACGTTAACATATCACATCGGCAGTGGTCTCGCGGAGTGCTGTGTTGTGGACACACTATACTCCTCAAAATCGTTATTTTCCGCTGGTTGTTTGTGCACCCATAAACTGCACAGTGCTGGCCTGTAGCCTTTTGATGAGTATTATGCCATTATTTACGAGCGTAAGTCATTCGTGACAAAAATAAACGGAAACATCGAAGGAAAGCTACCACTCCGCAATGCAAGCACAAGGCAAGCTCACAGTCCAGACCAAACAGGCAACACTGACACATACTCTCCACGCCAGACCGTCGGAAGCGCCCTCGTGAAAACGTCTATAGCACAGCGGAGCCCGTCAAGCAGTGCGGCGGGGTTTTGCATGCGTGCAGTTCTCGGAGGCCATGCTTTGGTTGGAATAGTTTTGTTGATTCCCGTGAGGTGGCGCTGCAAACACTATCATTCACTGCAAAACATTGTTATTTTGTTATTATTCCTTCAACTTCTGCTTGACTTTTTGTTGCATTGCATAGCAACGGAAGCAAGTGTTAAGCAGCAGTATAAAGAACAAAAAAATCAACGCATGAAGTAGAAAAAAAAACGGAAACACATCGTCTCCTCCCGAGATTCGAACCCCGGTTTTTTGCGTGGGAAGCAGACATTCTACCTCTGAGCCACGGCCGGCCACGGCGGGCTGTGTGCTACCGATCGCAGCGCCCCAAGCGGCGTTACGGTCGTTTGGCTTCACTTTTGGAAGCTCGTTCCGGGCACTCTCCAATTCTAGGTCACTCTAACACGATCAAACGCTCGCACATCCAACAAGCACGTTGTAGACGGAGGAATGACAACGGCGCCACCTGCACACTAGTGAGGCTGTGGTGGCCTCCGTGATACATGATTAACTAGCCGTGTTGCGCCCAACTATGTTGCGAGACAAAACGGTTAATTCTGTAATGTATTTTCGAGGTCTTTAAACGTGCATTCAATGCACTGTACGAGCGTTTTTACTTCCTGCCTAAAAGCGGCCGTCACGTCCTCGAGCCGGTAGGGTGGCTAGCGTCGCAACGCCGTAGCCACGGGATTACGTTAAAACCCTGTAATTAAACCGTTCAAAATTCTGCATCTTTATATTAAAAGGTCTTTGTGCATTGCCTGCACCTGTAACACCACTTAATACGTTTAGCTTTGTCTTACCAGCAATTGTTTAACTTGGCAGAAAACTGATTTGCATCCCGGCACAATTGGGGGGTCGCATTTCGTGACTATATAAGATCGTACGCAGGAACACAAGGCATGTAAAAAAAAAGAAAAAAAAAAGGTGAACCGTGTCGTTTTATGCGAATGTGTGCGAGTTGGTTCTGTCAGTGCTCTATGAATTGTTGTGGCAATGAATCTGTTTGATTACGTGTGTGTAAAATGTCTATGTATGCTTGTTCATTGACCATGTGTATTATATAAACCGGACAGTGTGACTATGTGCGTGTGTTGTTGATTGTCAAGTGCTCTATGAATTGAATGCGTATGTGTATATTTGAATACTGCTCTAGGTGAAAGACCAGTGTAAGCTCAATTAATTAAGTGTTATTAATTAATTAAGTGTTATATTGTAATGTCTGACAATTAATAGAATGTTATAAGAAATGTGTGTGTAATATTATAATAATACGTTCACACATGTTTCGCGTGTGGGAAAATCTTTTTGTAGACAATTTTTTAAAATCTTTTATTGCATGGAGTCGGCCATGTTGGTTTTGGAAAGGGAGTAACAGTTGCTCCCAGCCATGAGGGAGGAAAGTTCCTCCATTTAAAGACGAACATAGGGGACATCGCCGTTCCTCCTTTAAAGGAGCAAGGGTCACTCCTTTTTTTTTTAGAGTGTATGCCAAGTTTTCCTCTTACTGATTTCCTGCCGCATCCATTTTATACAGTTTCCTCAACCTTTCCCACATTATAATTTTGAATATCCCTTACTTTCTCTTTCGTGATTAGTTCTGACAGTTCAACGAATTCTATCTGATCTCTTGAAGTGGACATTTTCATGCTTGTCGTTTCTTTATTAGGTCCGTTGTTACTTGGGAGAGTTTACCTACAGGATACCTTCGTACCATACCTCCAACTTCAATTGCTGCTTCTGAAATCACCCTAGTTCGATTTCATTCATTACCTCTGTGTTATCTTATCTTCCTTTTCTAAAGCGACTATATTTGTGAGCACCAACCTAAATTTCTCTGCTTTTACCTTTACTGCGTCTAGGTTGGCGTGCTTCTTCTTGACTAATTTTACTCTTTCTCTCTTCGTATTGAAAGAAACCCTATAGCTCACTAACCTGTGGTCACTGCACTTTACCGTACCTAACACTGCTACATCCTGCACTATGCTGGGATTGGCAGCATAGGCAACTATAGGTTCTAGCTGTAATCTACTCACGCATTAGCTTTTCCGCGATTTCATGAGTGAGGACAGACCGGACGTTAACAGAATCCAAATTTCACTGAAGCGTTGCTACAATTGCTACAAAGCGACGAACACCGCTTCAGCGTTTGTGCTTGACTTGTCTACTTACTGGCGGCCTTAGCCACAGCACCGATGACCACTGGTGGAATGGCCATGAACAGGCAACCTAGCGCAGCCATGTACGAAAGTAGCTCAGCACCTTCGGCCGTGCGGCTGGACAACACCCGCTGGAAGTACACCTGCCACGCGAAAGGATGATAAAGACGCAGCTGACATAGCGCCAGTTTTTAATGTGAAGCACCCTTCGGCACATCCCAGGCCCTTCGCGGAACATAGGTAGGGAGACAGGTTCCTGTCTCCATTCGTTGAAAAGCAAATATAAGTTTCCGGTGGTGGGATTGAGCCTCTTTCGTCGAACCCAGCAGTGAGGTGTTCTAGCCATTGGGCCACGATCACTTTTTATTGCGATAGCAATTATATGGACACTCCGAGCGGATTTCTGCCATCGGCGTCGTCGTCACCGTAAATTCCGTATAAAGTCCACGGGCGATAAAACCGTCGAAGCGCTCCGTACGCTGTATGTGCGAGTGAAGCATGCGACGGTGAAAGCATGTGAAAGCATGCCTCGACCCCCCTTCTCGCCCACCGTTCACCCATATGGCTCCCCTTCCACTGGAAGTCGCGTTAGCTCTATGCCGTGCGTTCGCTCCCCGTGAAAGCACGCGTCCCTCGCCCTGACGCGCGCCGCTCGCCCTGGCGCGCTTTCGCTCGCACATACAGCATACGGCCAATGAGAGTTTTTTTTTCTACATCCGGATGCCACTATCCAAGAGTGTGCCCTTAACAGCTTCGCTGTAAGAACTCTCATTGGCCGTATGCTGTATGTGCGAGTGAAAGCGCGCGAGGGCGAGGGACGCGCGCTTTCAAAGGGGGGCAAACGCACGGCGGAGAGCAAACGCGACTTCCCAGTGGAAGGGGAACGGTGGGCGAGGATTGAATCGAGGCACCATAAGACTGTGCGTGTGCGTGCCCGCTCTCCCACTGCAGCGCATGCCCGCATCCCTGCCGGCCTCTGCCGCCTGTGCCGCAGACTCTCTCTGGGCTCTCGCCCACCTCTCCCCTAACAGTGTCGACAACGGCGTTGAGCCGTTCCGTCACGTAGACATCGCGCTAGCGCTCTTATCAGTTGTACTTATGACTCGCCATGGCCCAGCCGCGTGCCGTTCATTCGAAGGAACAATGCAACGAGCGACGGGGAACTGGTGACTGAATCTCCACGCGAAAGGAGGACAGCGGGAAGGCAGCGCGGGAGGGAGGGGTTTCAGCTTCTGCTCTGCAGCAACATTGCGCGGCGCGTGTGGTCGCGCGCACCGTATCTTGAAAGCGATCTGCAACACGGCATCTACATTTATATACTATATCATGGAAATTGCTAATGACATTACCCTGCTTATCTTTCAGTGCATACACCTTGCCTTGTCCTATGCCAAGTTTTCCTCTTACTGATTTCATGCCGCATCCATTTTATACAGTTTCCTCAACCTTTCCCACATTATAATTTTTCCCACATTATCCCTTACTTTCTCCCTTGTGATTAGTTCTGACAGTTCAACGAATTCTATCTGATCTCTTGAAGTGGACAGTTTCATGCATTGTCGTTTCTTTATTAGGTTTCTTTATTATTGATTTTTATGCGCTGTGCGATCGCCACTCGGTTTCCGTTGAAGCGATAGACTGCATGAACCTTCGTCCGCTGCTGCTGGCGCGCTTGCTCACGCCAGCGTTTTGACAGCGGTTGTGGGCTGTCACACAAACAACGCGCACAACTGTTGTCAGCGGCGGCGACGTTTTGCCCGCGTTCGCACCGAATGCACGCGGCGTTGGTGACGTGTTTATAAAGAACGCACCAACCTTTTCCGTACACCCTATGGCGGTTTACCGTAGCGACCATAAGGCCATGGTCCCTGTGGTCACTAAATGAATGAAAACCACCGGATTATATATACATCATTGTTTCATAGTTCAAATAACCAATTACACCATCACATCCTAATAGCCATAATTGGAAATACATAATTCCCACCATATTACAGCTTCGCTGGTCTTCCATCTCCACCCCAGTGGCAAAGCTGACAGTTTTCTTAAGAACAAACTATCACAAAAACATTTATGGGCCTCTACGTGCCAAAACCACCTGATTATGAGCCACGCTGTAGTGGAGTACAGGCAAAATCTACGAATACGATCTTTTTATTGTTCTTTTTTTTGTTTTCTTTCTTGTATTTCGAACAATCGAAATGAGGCAGCCATGGCCGGGATCAAACCCGCGATCTTGAGCCTAGCAGCGCAACACCTTAGCGACTGTACTACCGCTGCGGGTGTAGAGTTTCACAAACGTCGCAATTTGATAACTATATGCATACTGCTATTTCCATATTTTGGTAACCCAATATTTCGTTTACTTCCAAGTTTTGTTCATAGTCTGCGACTTTTCGTCACCATAAGCAAGCACTTTATCAATATGGTGATTACTTTAAAATGTTTATTAATGCGAGAGCAATTATATGGACACTCCAGGTGCATTTCTGCCGTCGCTATGAAGTTCCGTATAAAGTCCAAGGGCGATACAGTCGTCGCCGCGCGCAGCATGGTGTATGTGCCAGCGAAAGCGTGCGAGGGAGAACCGGTGATCGCGGCTCAATCTCGCGCATGCAAGGTAGGAAAGCGGGAATGAAGCGCGCTGTCTTACGTCGCGCGCAAGGCTCCGGGGACGGTAGGGAGGGGGGGGGGGGAGGGTGTTCTACTCCGGGTGGCCCGGGTAGCCGCACGCGCCCACCCAGGCCGCTATATCTTGAAAGCCATCTGAGACGGGGACACAGTCCGCCGTACGCTGGGATTCCGCGGCTTAGTTCGCGTTGATGCGAGAGGCAGCACGAAGGTCAATTCGCTCACTGCTACAACCGCGCTTCCTCACACCAACGTTCTTACAGCTAGTTTCCGCGGTCATCGAGTGAGATGTGTTCATGTTTGCTTGTGCGCGCGCGACCCCATGCTTGCTAATTCAGTAAGTATGGCTATGTTTACAAGTTTATACGGCCGATAAAACTACTATCCTTACTTTGTATAGTTGCCCACTGATTCGCTATCCCAGTCGATGCTTGCCTTTCGGGCGAGACTGCGACTTGGCGAGACGAGGACCGTGGGTAGGCTGCGGTTTCTGATTCGACGAAAGTTGCCCAAACATTCCGATGTACATTTCGTTTTATCAATATCCCTCTCATAATTCGAGACGCTCGCGACTACTTGGGCGAGGTCAATTTACCGGCTCACAGTTTCCAGAGAGTGTACAACAACTTACTTATGACATCTGTAGGAAGTGAAATGTGAATTGTACTACGAAGAAAATTTCTTAGCACATGAAAGTGTTCCAAAATCGAATTTCTTTATGCGGTGGAACAAAGCATTGTCTCGAAGGACGATGCACTGGAAATTACAAGAACAAACGCGCTATTTTTCAGCAGAAAAAAAAGTTCGATAAAAAAGAAACACTGCTGTTGTAATCTCGGCTTCTCTGAAATAAACATTTACAAGCACACGAAACCACACAGGACACCCAACACAAGAAATACAGCCTGTCTGGCGACACTATATGTCGGAGAATTCGCATACAAGCTAAAATCTGGCAATGCGTCATACACAACAATCTAGTACCATCTCGCGCAGCCGTTAGCTGACGTACAACCTCCCGCATTTTTAACTATATTGCACCAGCATACTATGAAATGGGTGTGCATCGTCCTGAGAATAGCAGCTTAGCAGATGACGCTTGCGCTGGAGAGTGCTTTATGCGCCTCTGCTTACTTTTGTCGGTCTCGCTAAGTATCGCCGTTGAAGGCGCTAAAATGGCCCTTGATCGACGCTCGCGCAATATAGTTACAAATGCGGAAGGCTGTACTTCTAGAAATACCTACACAGAAATTACGTACACAAGCAGTAACTTTCCGTGCTTGAATTTTTTCTTTACCATTCAGGTCAAACGATCATTTTTCGTGAAACTGTTCGTTAAATGTGCACTGCGACATGAACAAACATTCGGAAAACACATTTATCATTGTGGTCGCTTTACTAATCATCTCGTGATCCGTATAACAATTCACGCTTCACGAACCATTGACTACAAAACTGCGCGCAAGCACCGGACTTACCTTTCTAGGCGTAGTCGGCAATCGCTCCTTCATGTCAGGTCGCGGCGTCGACTGCACGACGATCCTTCCGACGTAAACACTATTGAATTGCGGATGAACTACAGCACGTAATAGCTCAACTAATACTTCCGTGCACTGTGATCCGATGCGATATTATCAGAGGCCGGGAACAAAGAAAGCGCGAGCGGGCTACGATAACTACGATAATCGACATCGGCGAACCACACGAAAGATACTGCGAGCTACGTTACGCGGTCCCAGGGGTTAAGTGATCATCAAAGCACACAAGGGGCATGACATTTTCTCTCGGCACAGCGTACACACGATTAAACATCCACATCGACCTGTCTCAATGCAGCGCGCACGCACAGCAACAGGGAGCAACATCAGAAGACGGGAAAATAATATAATCTGTAATTTTACCGGCCATGCCCCTGAGGCAGTGGCAGCGCCTCCTGGGGGCGCCGAAAGCGACCATGCTTTCGTGCTTTCGCCCACTTTCGGCCCTTTGGTGACCGCATGTATCGTGACGGCGTAGTATGTGGTAGTTTGTATGGGTGTTCTGTGGTAGTATTTCGATATTATGCGTCTTTACGGTGTGTTCCAGCCACGTTTGTTTTAACAGCGAGGACAGCAATCTGCGGAGCTGCGGGGCTGCTTGGCCGAGTGGTTACGACGCTTGCTTTGGGATCAGGGGTACGCGGGTTTAAATCCCGCTTCGGCTTATTTTTGTAGCGTTAGCTACACTGGCCTAGCCAAGCCCGTTTCGCGCGGCACATCAAGAGCCGTGCTGCGCATGCGCAAGGATCAGTGATGTCACACGGCTTGCGCACCGGAGCCACCGGAGCCGGCACTTCTCGCGCACTCCGACGCCGCCGCGTGCGACTCACCGCCGCCGGTCTGCGCATTCCAGAGGAGTGACGTCGTAGCCGTGGTACACGCACTGGCGCCGGCGCGCGCTCGCTGTGCAGTCGCCGTCTGACACTGCGCTGGAGCCGCTGCGCTTCTGACTGGCGTTTGTGTGCGTCATTGGAGCAGCAGTAAGCATGACAATCAAGCTAATCCTTGACAATCTAGACAACCAGGAAAGCTAATAATTATCAGCTGAACCTTTGCTAACGCTACGTATATCCTGGCATAGCCGAGCTAAGCCACTGCAACATTTTTTTTCTTGGTATTAACATTTTCTTTCTTTTTTTTCCTCTGTGTTTGGCGGCGCCGTCCGTTGTGCCCCGGCGCCGATGCGAAGCGGCTGTCGTTGGGGTGTTGCGGAGCGCTCGCTCGTGTGTACGAATTTCAAATCGAATTTTACCGTAAATCTGTTCAAGCATTAAATTGCATGGTATGACTTCATCCAGCATGACAGCTACATGTAGACCTTTTTGGTGCCAGTGGTACCAGTATGAGCCAGTTTAACTGGTTTGACTACCAAACGGGTCCCCTGTTTAGACCCATTTCTGTGTCGGAGATTCCTGTTTAAACCTGCCTGCGGGCCAAATAGGCCCCTGTTTGGTGCCAGTGCCCAGTATGAACCAGTTTGATCGCTAAACGGGGCCCCTGTTTAGACCTATTTCTGTGTAGGAGGGTCCCGTTTATACCTATTTGCAAGCCAAACAGCACCCCGTTCAGACCCGTTTGTGTGTAAACGGGTCCTGTATACACCTGTTTGTTGCCAAACAGGTCCCTGTTAAAACCATTTAAACCTGTATAACCCTGTTTGAATTTAAATAAGATTTTTGCTAGGGTATACAAGAACTTTTTAAATTATTCAGCCATTATGAAACGTGATAGTTCGAATGGGGAATGTCTTTCCAATATAAACGTCCCTGAACCTCACCTGCCATGGTATGCCCCCCATCATGAGTAGTAGCATGGAATCCCAGTAGATGCCGAAGTCTTGCCACTCAACGGTGCCGATGAAGTCATTCCTGGGGTACGATATTACGCCCACGGCTTCGTGAAACATGGCGAACGGAAGGCACAGCCACTGCGTACGCGCCAGAATTAATGACATTCGTTAATCCATTAGAAGACGCAAGAAATCTCTTGAAAATTACTTCTCTTAATCTGTATTCACGCCAATTTCTGCTTATTTTAATTATAGCTGAAGTTAATGTGTTCTTGCTGTGCACATTTTTTGGATCATTATTAAATACTGTACTAAAATATCACAAGAAGTGTACTGAATATGCTCCTTCATATCCTTATTCATGTAAAAGCTATTATTCTTATAAATATATACATTGAAAGGGCTTGTTAAACCCAGGCTTACACACATCACAGGAAACAGGTAACGGATTACAATTACTATTATTTACTGAGGAATTTAATAAATGACAGTGACCAATTACCGTCACAAGAAAGTAAATGAGCAATTACAAAAATGTAATTCATTACTTTTTACATGGCCTTGCTGCAAGCTTTTGCTAAGATTGCGCAAATACAGTAAATGAAACAAGCTGACCTGGGTCCTTCAGTGCATCATCTGTATAGCTTCACACGTTGTTTATTCATAGCTACAAGCAAAACTCGGCGCTACGCTAAGAGATCAAGAAAGAAATGCATGACCCAAGCAATGTCGTACACTTCTTTCTTGTTCCCTTGTTATAGCATTGACTTTGGTTGGTAACCGTGAATTCCATCATACTACGCCAATTTGCAGTCCTAATTCACATTGTTTATCGTCGCTAACAACTGCTTTTCAAAATTTTCGTCGGTCACTACCCTTGTTTCTTGCGAGGACATCAGCAGTGGCACTCGCTCAATGTGTGCGCTGGAGGGAAGTGCAGTTTTGTAACGTACGAACACCTTACGCAGAAAATTCTGATTGCTCAATGCCGTGATGCTGGCGTTTGGTTCCTCCGTGAAGCCCAGCGCTTCATTGTTGCTGGGGCACGAAGAAGGCTCTCCTGGTATGGCAATAGACAGCTGAAGTCCGAAGTGGCCCTCGATATCAAACCAGCGCAGCGCCGCTTATAATCATCGGCCGATACCTGGTGGAGCATTACAAACAGCAAACAAACACTGATGCCCGGGTTTGCCCCTCTGAATGTGCGCATTCGCGAGGCTGCTGCCTGGAATGACCGCGGGTGTTACACCCTAGTTCTCACCAAGTTCAAGAGCTCACAGAGCTCTGCGTCCCCTATTACAGCTTGTCTCCCAATAAAGTAACTGGTTAGTGGTAATTGCTTATTGAAAAAGATAATTTAATTGCAGTGAGCGTTAGAGAGTAGAGAAAGTAATTGGTCAATTACAAAACTGCCAAAAGTGTAATTGAATACACGTAAATAATTACATGTAATTTGTTACCCTCAAGCTTGGCTAAACCTGCAGACTAATAATCGCATAGCAATATACGTACGTACATGCTTCATTATCGATTGTATAAATACATAACACAGCCACATACCTACATGCTATGGTTTTCAAATGACACTGGCAGTACTAAAAATGTCACAGTTTCGCCCTAAGGGCGAAGCAATTAATGCGATAGCAACACAGCAATGTCATACGATGTAATAAGGTGAGCGGCTTTGGTAACAATATAAATTGTAGTAAACATGAGCTGATTAAGTAAGCAGGTGTGCTGCTGCGTAAGTAGACCGACATGAAGAGAGACTCGATGACCACGAGAAGGCGCGTGTGAAACGGTGGTGTTGATGAGAAGCGCTTCCCGTGGGCAGCGCGTGCGAATGGACACACCTCTAGCGCTGCACTGCCGATCCGGGCAGCATTACATGTGTAGCGTGCGTTGGAAAACGTGGCCCGACTATTACTAACTGAATGAACAAGCGTGGTATGAGCGCGCACAAACAAACATGAATAGATCACACTGAATGACTGCAGACAACGACCTTCAAAACGCTGGCAGCAAGTCCATACGCTGCAGCGGGCGAAGGTACGTGCGGTCTATCGCTTCAACAGAAACTGAGCGGCGAATGCACAGTGCATAAAGGTCAGAGCCGTGTGGAGATAAGAGACTGTGCGGACGAGCGACGAGCGCGGTTGTTGGCAGAGAAGTGCCCCCCCCCTCCTCCCTCCGGCGCTGGCTTTCTGCTTCCTTGCTTGCGCGTGGGAGATTGAGTGCGTTCGCTCTCCGTGATAGCGCGCGTGCCCGCACGCTTCCGCTGGGGCATACGGCGCGCGGCGAAGATTTTATCTATACGGAACCTCACGGCGACGGCGACGGCGACGCCGACGGCAGAAATCCGGTTGAAGTGTCCATATAATTGCTATCGCAATAAAATAAATAAATACTGAATGTTCGTACTTGAAGACATATTTTCATGGCAGATGCCTCGCTTTTATGATTGTGGCGAGGTTACACGGCTCAGTTTGCGATACCCACAGCCGCGATTTATATATTATCCGTTTTTTAGCATCATACTTACATTACAGCACTATATATGAGAAATGCCGAGAATTTGAGGCTTTTCATGAAGCATTCGTTTTCCTGAGAGCACGTTTCTCACCGAGCTATTCTCCCCTGTATTTTCATTCTCCTTCTCGACACTCGACCACCAAAAGCGTTTTCGCTGCGTCAGTACTGAAGCGCCATACGCTGACGCCAGTTGCGATGAAAATGAGTCACTTGAGCACAACACCCACCAGTCCGAAAAATATGGCAACCAGCTGGACGACGTCCGTGTAGGCCACGGAGTAGAGGCCGCCAGTGAATGTGTAGAAGAGGGCGATGCAGGCGGAAGCGATCACCGACTCTCTTCGCTCGAATTCCAGGATCACCTCCACGGTCGCACCTGCGTTCCGTTCGTTCACAGCAAAAAGAAATCATTCTCGCTCTCTGCACTAGTATCCGTCATAGCGTTAGCGCTACGTTTGCGGTGTTACCCAATTCAAAATGCCACACGTCTCAGATTGTTTACATACCAATTGACGTGTGGTAGCATGGGATGCTTCATAAAACTCATAGGATCCGATATGATAATTTAGGATTCAGCAACATCATCAGCCCATTACTGTATCCACTACAGGGCGAACGCCTCTCCCAGCGATCTCCAATTACCCGTCTTGCGCAATTAGGATTCAGAAGTGCGTATTAATTTAGGATTAGAGAACATGAAAGTTGCGGCGCATGCGTGCTTAAAATGTATACAGGTGTCGGTTATTTGCAAGCTGATAAGTACAGGATATTAAATGCGAAGCATTTCTTGATGAACATTTCCCACTTTCACATTATCTATCTATCTATCCATCTATCAATCTATCTATCTATGTATCTATCTATCCATCTATCTAGCCACCTACACCTGGGTGCTCTCATGGTCGTTTCGTTAACTTGGTAGGTACCGAAATTGGCATAGTATGACAAGAGTGTATCACGAACATAAATGATAGGTCCTGGCATGAATATCATGACATGTGTATCATGTAGTCATGAAACAGCCACCTACGTTGTAGTGCTGTCATGGTCGTTTCGTAAACTTGGTGTGTACGAAAACTGGCACAGCATGACAACAGTGTATGACGAACATAAATGATAGGTCATGACATGAATATCATGAAATGTACGTCATGAAACAGCCGCCTTCGTCTTGGTGCTCTCATGGTCGTTTCATTTACTTGGTATGTAACTGAAATGTTTTCGGACAGTAAGTGAAGGAAACACTAAAGGATGGTGGTAGAAATCATAGTCATGAGCGTGCCTCAGCAAAAATGACAATGACTCAGCAAAAAAAAAGATTAACACTCAGAAACCCCATCAATCGAATCAGACGTGGGTACTAAGTGAAGGAAACACAAAAGGATGATAGTAGAAGTCATTGTCATGAGCATGACTCAGCAGAAACGACAATGACTCATCGAAAAATTATTAACACTTACAAACCACTGGAATGGGTTCGGACGTGGGCACTAAGTCAAGGAAACCCTAAATGATGATGATAGAAGTCATAGTCACGAGCATGACTCAACGAAAAATTATTAACACTCAGAAAACACTGAAATGAGTTCGGACATGGGTACTAAGTGAAGAAAACACTAAAGGACGATGGTACAAGTGATAGTCGTGAGCTTGACTCCGCAAAATGACAATGACTCAGCTAAAAATGATTAACCCTCACAAACCACTGAAATGAGTTCGGGCATGGGTACTAAGTGAAGGAAACACTAAAGGATGATGGTAGAAGTCACAGTCATGAGCATGAATAACCAAAAATGACAATGATTCAGCGAAAAACAATTAACACTCAAAAACCACTGGAATTGGTTCGGACGTGAGCACTAAGTGAAAGAAATACAGTAGAAGTCATAGTCAGGAGCCTGACTAAGCAAAAATGATAATGACTCAGCGAAAAGAGACTAACACTCAAAATCCACTGAAATGGGTTCGGGCATAAATGATAAGCCATGACATGAATGTCATGACATGCGTGTCAAGTAGGTCATGAGACAGCCACCTACGTCTTGGTACTGTCATGGTCGTTCCGTTAAATTGGTCGACTCCCTGTACTCTGCTACGCATAACATCGATTCCCACAGGGCGTAGGCTCTGCCGGCTTTTTTCTTTAAGCTAAGCTTTATAGGCTAACAAGTATCGGCGGTGGTGATGGTTCTGTCACGCTGAAATGTGGGCCGATCCTGGGGATAGTGCAGAAAGGATCCAAGCTCAATGGAACATACGCCTGTGGGCTTGGGGACCTGTAACGTGTCCTTGAACTACCCTTGTCCCACGTGGAACTAAAAGAGACAAAATCACCAGCCCTTCCCTTGTCAAGAACCTGGGGTAAGCGAAGCTTGCCGTCTGATTCTAGCGTGAGGGCTTCCAAGTCCAGGTGCAACGTCAGCAAAGAGCCGTTGACCCTGAGTTTAGGGTAAACGAAGCGGAACGCCTGCGACAGTGTCGTCTTGCCACAAGCTTCGCTTACCCCTATTTTCTCGACAAAGGAAGGGCTGGTGATTTTTTTTTTTTAGTGCGGAGTCTCAAGAAAACTCAACGTTCCCACAAAACTGAAAAGCAGTGCTTAAAGTGAGGGTGGGGGGGACGCCCACCCGCCATTTTTTAAGGAGGGGCTAGGCCCCTCCCCCCTCGGCAGGTCAACGGTAGCACTGCGGCACCCCCCGATGTCAGGATAGAAGCAGCGGTAAAGCTTCGTGCGCTTGCTCGCGAGCTTACGTTGGCACAATTGAATTCGGCAGACTCTAAAACCCAGCGCCTTTGTTCCCTGGATCCTGATCTGAAACTCCGTCTTCCACATGGTTTACCACGAGCGGAGGTAACTGATTTGTCACCTATGGCTTGGAGTATCTTTTACCAATGCGTACTCCTACCTTATCGGAATGGCCACAAGTCCATATTGTGGAGGTCGCGGGTGCAAAGAGACGATAGCGCACCTTCTGCATGATTGTAGTCATTTCAATGCACAAAAAACGTCCTCAGCACCACGCTCGACAAGACTGACAACCGTCCCCATACGGAAGCCAGAATTCTTCGACCCTGATCCCAGGCGACGTCGGCATAAAGTGCTTCAAAAGTGCTCTGCTTTTTAACAGAAACGGGACTCGTTAAAAAACTATAGATTGTGCGAACTGATGCGTTCCTTTTTTATCTTCTCTTGTTTTCTTATCTTTTCTGCCTTTATCCCATCCCCATGTGCAGAGTAGCCAACCGGACACTTAATCTGGTTCACCTCTCTGCCTTTTCACCTCTTGTTTTCCCTCCCATTCGACAAGCGCTGGAGGCGATTTTATTACCAGTAGTGCCTTGTGCGGGGCCATGCTAACTCTCCAATTTCTCGATTAATGATTTAATCGCGATTAATGGGTTGATGTAGCATCAGCAAAAACAGGAAAACAGGTATTGTCGTACTGCTCCATGCATTTCCACGAGGCAGTGTATACGACGCTCAACCCCTTTGTTCGACTATGATTCTTGGTGCAACGTATACTATTTTATGAGCCACCTGAGCGAGAGGTTACCTGCTTGTGAATTAGTGGAGATTCACCTTGGTTTCTTGAGGTCCCAGTCAATTTTCATTCGTTTAGTTGTGCATAATGAGTGCTGTGTTATACCAAAGACGCGTGCATTTTGCCCACTTTTGTTGGTAAGTAGGCGTGCAACCATAAAATGCAACCGCGGGATCGAATCCCGGCCATGGCGGCCGCATTTCGATGAGGGCGAAATGCGAAAACACCCGTGTTCTTAGCTTTAGGTGCACGTTAAAGAACCCCAGGTGGTCCAAATTTCCGGAGTCCCCCACTACGGCGTGCTTCATAATCAGAACTGGTTTTGGCACGTAAAACCCCATAATTTA
Source organism: Dermacentor silvarum (assembly GCF_013339745.2). Lineage (NCBI taxonomy): Eukaryota > Metazoa > Arthropoda > Arachnida > Ixodida > Ixodidae > Dermacentor > Dermacentor silvarum. Next base: position 210,190,811 of record NC_051157.2, on the reverse strand, counting down.
ATAAGATGTATTGTTCTAGTGCCTGATGTTGGCGATGAAGTTAGGCAAATACTGCTTTATGTTGCAGCTAGACTTATTTGCTTCGAGTTGAGATATCGTTAGCCCTTTACCCTCCGAAAAAATATTTTCAAAATGCCAATCTTTTCCAAGTGTTTGATAGAATCGGCACATGAAATAAATGCCCGAAATATAATCTGAATGTAATATATTTATTTACAGAGTACCCCTAAATGTTTGCGCACTATTGGTGGGGATTTTAATGTAGATGTCTTCAAACGCTCAGTTACAAGCAATGAATTTTAATCAGTGCTTGAGTGCAACTCTTAAAAATGCTATTACTATGCCTACTCGTGTTACTGTATCAACATGTCCAGCAATTGTTGATTGTTCGTTACTAGTTCTATAACAGAAGGAACAATTTCAGGGGTGCTAGGTTGTGACAAAAGCAATCACTTGCCTATATTTATTTTCCTAGAAATACGCGCCAACCCGGCAAACCTGAAACCAGAGAAATTCACGTACCGCTCAATTCCACCTGCAACACTGGATCACTTTAGGCACCGTATCAAGCAATCGAATTGGAATAATATTTTGGCCGATGAAGATGATAACTCATACAATAACTTTATAACAGCGTTTAAAGAACTTTACTTTGAATCATTTCCTCGTAAGAAATATCACAGAGTAAACAAATCGCAGCGACCATGGATAACAAACTACCTTAAGCGACAGATAAACAATAAAAATCAACTTCACCCACAGTTCCTCAAAACAAGTAATGCGAACTTACGGGCTCAACACAAGACTCTTAGAAATCAGTTGAACAAAGAAAAAGAAAGTGCGAAAAGGGACTTCTACTATCACACTTTTCATCCACAACCTCCACAGTGACGTAATACTATGTAGAAAAAAGTAAATGAAGTACTCAACAAAGCAGCCATTCCCACTAAAATAGATAGTCTGGAAATTGATGGAAAAATATTACACGGAATTGAGCTTGCAGGAGAATTTAAGGATTTCGTCGTGAAAATAGAGAATACCAGCCACAGCGCACAAACAACCGACATTAATCCGATACCAAACACGCTTTTTCTTAAACCAACTTGGACTTCTGAAGTAATTACACCATTCAGTACAATAAAAAATAGTCTCAGCTGGGATCCCCACGGCATAGAAATGCGACCAATAAAGGGTGTATTAGACCTGATAGCAGAAGTGCTAATACATATCGACAACTTAGTGTTATCAACAGGTATTTTTCCAACGCACATGCAACTAGCAAAAGTTACCGCAATATATAAAACAGGAGCTAAAACAATTTAAGCAATTATCGCCCAATATTTATACTCCTCATTTTCTCTAAATATCTCGAAAAAGTAATAAACGATAAAATTCATACCTTCTCAAGACAGTACAATCTTATTAACGAAACGCTCAACTGAAAGTGCTCTATTAGCACAGAAAGAAATCATATACAATATCGAAAAGAGGCTTTTGACACTTGCATTATATTTGGATTTCGGTAAGGCCGTTGATTGCGTAAGTCATGAATTATTAATAAATTATAATTCAATGGATTTAGAGGAGTCCCAGTCAAACTTATTCAGTCATATATGAGTGCGCGGTCTCAGTACGTTGAAATAAATGGCTTTAATTGGCGCACACAACCAATTCAAACCGGGGTGCCACAAGGCAGCATTCTAGGGCATGTTTTATTTTTTACTACATCAATTACATAATCAACATTGATGAAGATTGTAAATTCATTATCTAGGCTGATGACTGCACACTGTTTTTACTGGAAAAAAATATAGGTGCTCTCGAGGCGCTAGCAGCTAACAACTTTTATAAGCTTCGCGATTGGTCCACTAAAAACAATTTACCGCTAAATGAAACAAAAACAAAATTTGTCCTTTTTCGCGCCCTTGGCACATCCCTACAGTTACCTAATCATGTTACCTTAGGCCCCTACAAAATTGCAGTGACCAAATCATTAAGACGCTTGGAGTAATTTTTAATGAACATGTATTCTGGAATGAGCAAACAGATCAGATTAGCTTAAAGCTGAGGCACGTGGTTGGCGCATTAAATTGTTGTCGACGCCCCCCCCCCCCACCTTTTGCCTCTTAGCATAAAGAGACTTATTTATCAAGCTCTCTTCCGTGCCCACTTATAACTATTGTGCTTTAATATGGGGAAACACTACGTTAACCAATTTGAATAAGCTAAACATACTTCAGAAAAGAGCGATTAGGGCAATAGAGGATATACCTTACCTTGAACACACCAGACAACTTTTTGTTAAGCATAAAGTTATGGCGAACGACATATACAAATGCAGGTAGCTACAATCCTACATTAGTGCAAATCACGGGAAGCTTGACCCATTTCTGACACTTTGGAACCCTTGAAAATACTCAAAATATTTACTTCCATCGCTATAAACCCCCCTGGGAAACTCCATTATCACGGACTATATACGGAATGCAAAGGCTTTGCCACCCATTGCCAAGCACTCGTAACGCATATGAGCAGCAAGACATCGAAAAAGACGCACTAAACACCACCAATGTACTTATACTGTTTTTCTAACTGCGCATTCCTTAAATTGTACTGCTTTATATCATTATGTTTTCCCTAAACAAAGAACTACGATGCCATTTGTCTTCTCTTGATTTATAATGTACAAATATGATGCTATATGTACTAATATTTTGTATACTATTTATTTATTTATTTTCGCTTATCTATTTACCGTGTCATAGTCAGAGTCAGAAGTGGTTTTATTTGGGCATTAAATGAATTACGAAATTTGTGTATACAGAAGCAGGTCCCATAGTCAGAGACTGAATCGGGACCTGCTACAGTAGTTAATGTAGAAAAATTAATTAAGGCAGCAACCAGCAGTAGCGAAAACAAGCAATAATATGCACCGCAGGCAAAACAAAGAATTCAACAAAAAAAAGAGAACAGAACAGGAACAATAATTAGATATGATAAGAAACAAAGGTAATTCAACACATCTAAGCAGTTGTCGGTGATCACACGGCGAAAAGTAAAAATAAACGAAAAAAAAAGAAAACTTGTAGCGGGTGACAGAGTGACGGAGACGGCCCAAGAGCAAACGCACAACAACGTTTATTTCAGAGACGAACTTATATATATATATATATATATATATATATATATATATATATATATACGTTTATTTCAGAGACGAACTTATATATATATATATATATATATATATAAGTTCGTCTCTGAAATAAACGTTGTTGTGCGTTTGCTCTTGGGCCGTCTCCGTCGTAGTAGTCACAGTGCAGAAAACAGTCGTAAAACTGTGTATGACGAAACTGATGGTTTATTGGGCGAACCTGTGCCCACAAAAGCAAGCTACACTTAGAGCACAACGATAGCGGCGAACACAGTCGGCGATCGTCGAAAATCTGATCAGCGGCGAAACGCGTCGGCTTTTATACCTGAGTCATCGAAGGTTCCAGATTAATCCCTGATGCCCACGTGTCTTCCAGAAAGTTCTAGACAATTCGCGTCGCTCATACAATCAGATTACATGAGCGTCGGTGACCACAGACGAAGGATATAGAAGCATCGATAACGTTAGAGAAGCTTCCGATGCAGGCGCGTCCTGCGCCGAGCGATAAAGTTTAACACTTGTTAGCCGGTGGAAAGCGGCCACCGATGAAAGTATACGTGTCAATATATATATATATATATATATATATATATATATATATATATATATATATATAGGCTGCTTACCTATGACGTAACAGAAAAGAACCAATCATGTTTGACACGTGTTAGCACAGCGCGTCCAAGCACTTCATATCACTTCTCCCTCTCTTTTAAAACTGCAGTCTTTGCACAGGTCTTCGTTGTCGGGTAGACCTCCGTAAGACCAGCAGATTTGGGGGACAGGCAGCCTGTTCGACTGGCAGGGATGTTGGAGGTGTTGTCGAAGGAACAGGCACGGCGCCAGTTGGTTCTGATGCGGCCGAACTGGACCGGCCTTCTCGCATTGACGTCGGCCGATTCTTGTTGTCCGGGCTGGGTTGAAGCATGTCGGGAGCCTCCGCTTTTGGGGCCACGGGTGACACAGGCGCCCGACAGAAAATTTGGTCCAAGTGACGCCTGGCTAGCCCATCTGGAGTGTCGACGGTTACCAGCCGTGAACCCTCAGTGCTTTTCACGACGCCTAGACGCCAACGCCTCCCTTGGCCAAAGTTTCGCACCCACATCTGGTCCCCGGACCAATCTGGGTGGCTGCGAGTTACTTCGAGGTAGAGAAGGGACGCAAGTATCCAAGCGTGAACGAATTCGGTAGTTCCGCAGCATTTCTGATGGAGACTTGTCGCACGGTAGTGGGGTACGTCGATAGCCTAGGAGCACTCGTGCTAGTTTTGTTTCGAGATCATTCACCATCGAGTGCTTGAGAAGGCCATCCTTTATTCTACGGACCGCGCGCTCTGCGAAAGCGTTAGATTGCGGGTGGTACGGCGCACTGCGTAGATGAGTTATGTTGTTGGCAGGCATGAACTGGGAAAACTGTGGACTTGCAAACTGAGGCCCGTTATCTGATACAGCTGTTTGCGGCAAGCCAAACGAGCGAACAATTCGCGAAGCGGCGCGATTGTGACTTCTGTCGTCGCCGACCTATCGGGAAGTGCCTCGATCCACTTAGTATGGGAGTCGACGACTATCAACAACATGCGTCCCTCTATTGGTCCGGCAATGCGAAGCCGTGTCCACTTGGCCCCCGTTTCTGGCCAACAGATAGGAGCCTGGCGATGAGGCATTGGCTGCGTTTGTACACAAGAGATGCACGAACGTGCAATGCTTTCGATCTCAGCATCCAACCCGGACCACAAGAACAGCGTCCGAGCTAGTCTTTTCATCGCAGATGCACCCTGGTGTGACCAATGTAGCTCAGTGAGCATAGAGGCTCGCGCTTGGCGGGGTACGACGATGCGATGACCCCAGTATAGCAGGCCTTCTACGCTTGACAGCTCCAATCTCCTGCAAAAATAAGGTTGAAGGTGATTGTGACACGATGACATGCGTTTAGGCCATCCATTAAGTACAAAGTGCTACACAACGCTGAGGTCTTCATCTGCGTTCGTCAGCGCCCGTATGGCACCCGCTGGCACGAACGAGCTGTCAAGGCTCTCTGAAGACGGCACGTATTCTGGTAAGGTGCCCGATTGACAAGCATCTGGTACCAGCACGGGCAAGCGGCTGAGTGCGTCCGCGTTGGCGTTTTCCTTGCCGGCCCTGTACGCGATGCGTTACCGACACTGGCTTAGAAACAGAGCCCATCTCTGAATACGTGCCGACTCCATTTGGGGCACAGGTCGATCTTCTCGTAGAAGTGCCACTAGTGGTTGGTGGTCCGTGACCAATACAAGCTCGCGGCCCAACAGGTAGTCTATAAACTTTGTTACTCCGAACACCAGTGCGAGAGCTTCCTTCTCGAGCTGAGAATAATTCTTTTCGGCGTGTCTTAACGTGCGCGAATGGAAGGCAATGGGCTTATCCAATTTTCCAATTCGGTGCGAAATTACGGCACCTAAACCCGAAGGTGGCACATCACATTCCAAGCGCACAGGTTGGTTGGGATCGAAATACGTTAGAGCAGGCGAACTCAGGAGTGTTTGTTTAGCCTTGAGATATGAATTTTCTTGCGACGTTCCCCACTGCCATTTATGCTCTTTTTCAAGCAGGAGATACAGCGGGGCCAACATTGTTGACATGCGTGGCAAGAACCAGTGATAATAAGTCAACAGACCCAAAAACGAGCGCAGTTCGCTCACATTCGTAGGCTGTGGTGAGTCGCGTATTGCTGCTAGGTTCTTCTCAAGCGGATGCAAGCCGTCTTTGTCGATGCGATGGCCCAGGTAGACGATGGCGTCTTTGCGAAAATGGCATTTTTCGGCCTTCAGCTTGGTACCATTCTCTTGAAGCCTGCGCAAAACGTCCCGGAGCACTGAACCATTACCATCTTGACGTTCTGATATCAAGACATCGTCCAAATACACTCGCACGGCTGGAAGGCCGGCCAGGACCGTTTCCATGCGCCGCTGAAAAATCGCGGGAGCCGAAGCAACTCCGAACGGAAGACGGTTATAACAGAACAAACCCTTGTGAGTGTTTATCACGGCCAACTTTCTCGCATCCTCATCCAAAGGGAGTTGGCTATATGCATCCTTAAGGTCCAGTGTTGTGAAAGACGATCCCCCACGTAGTGACGAAAAATGTCTTCAATGTTTGTTAAAGGGTACTGCTCAGTTATGCAGGCAGCATTGACTGTGGTTTTGAAATTGATGATTATTATGGTTTATTGGCGCAAGGGCCAGATGTGGCCAAAGAGCGCCAAGACGATAGTAATGACTTGTTAGTGTTACATGAATAGTGAATTACATGAACAATAGACGTGGCATGGCTGTAAAGGGGCCTAAAACAGTCGCTGTAAAGTGCGTAAAATCTATACGTAATAAGATTATGGCAATGACTAATTATGTGTACTATGGGCATTAACAATGCATTGCGAAGGAATGATACGACTTGCAAAATATTAAAGACGCCAGGATTGGCCAGAAGCACAAGTGCCTAAACAGAGCCCTTGAAACACAAGGGCCTGGAGGCATGTGCTATAAAAAACTATCGCAGCAACATCTTCTGGAGAGAGGATGCGCTACGAACTTATTGGGCTAATAACATGTAGCACAACATCTTTCAAGAAAGCAAGGTCTGCGTTGGTGCTAAAAAGTGGTTCTTTACCGAGAAACATAGCGGGATGGAGAGGGACACAATAGCGATATGCTAGCGGGAAATGTTTCTTTCTTTCTCTTTCGGCTTCCCGACACTCCAGGAGGACATGGAGGACGGTGAGCCTCTCGCCACATCTACCACAGGTTGGAGGATCATTTCCATTCAATAGAAAATTGTGAGTACCATATGTGTGTCCCATTCTGAGACGACAGAATAGGACATCAGTTCGTCGTGTTTTAGTTGTACAGGGCCAGAACCCCAACTGTGGCTTAATCAAGTGGAGCTTATTATTTCCTTCGGCGTCCCACAAGCGTTGCCAGTGGCTTCGCAGTTTGTTTCGTAGGAAAGGCTTCAGATCTGTAGCAGGGACAGCAGCGGGAAGACCAATACCTTGCGATGCTGTTGATTTGGCGATTTCGTCGGCAAGCACATTACCCTCGATTCCTCTATGGCCGGGAACCCAGCATATTATTACATGTCTATGAGATAGATAAATCTTACACAAGAGTGAGTATAGCTCAATAAAAACAGGATTGTTATGCTTTTGTAAAGATGTTAGCGCTTTTACAAGACTTAACGAGTCTGTGAATATTATTTCTTTTTCTAGTTTTAATTTCTTTATGTGCTTCACCGCAGACAGTACTGCGTAGGCTTCTGCTGTGAAGATACTTGTTAGGGGGTTCAATAGGTCTGATTTAGAAAAAGAGGGGCCAAAAGCCGCGTAAGGTACGCGAGCATGGGACTTGGATGCGTCGGTGTAGAATTCCGAACACGAGTGCTTCGATTGAAGTTCGCGGAAATGCATTGCAATTTCGAGCTCGGGAGCGTGCTTTGTGACCTCTACAAAGGATAGATCACACTCTATCACCTGCCACTCCCAGGGCGGTGACATCTTAGCTGGAGGCATTAGGCTATGTTCTAGAAGTGGGACATCCATCTCTTGGCTGAGTTCTCTTACACGCAGTGAGAAAGGCCGCCTCACAGAGGGTCGATTATTGAAAAGCGTTGCACACTTGAAATCATGAATGGTTACAGAACAAGGATGTTCCCAATCGGAGTGCACTTTGAGAAAATCGGGGAAGCTGATGTATGTTCTCTGGAAATGGAGTGACCACTCATTTTATTCTACGCATAAACTTTCGACGGGGCTTGTTCTGAATGCGCCAGTGGCCAGGCGGATACCTAGATTATGGACAGGATCTAGCATTTTTAGCGCGCTCGGGGCGGCGGAGTGATATACTACGGCACCATAGTCCAAACGTGACCGAATCAGGTTCTTGTGAAGATTCAGTAAACACTTCCTGTCGCTGCCCCACGATGTATGAAATAAAATTTTCAGCAAGTTCATTGTTTTTAGGCATTTTAGCTTCGGGTCAAGTATGATGCCTAAGAATTTGTGTTCTTTGTTTATAGGTATCTGTTGTCCATACATTTTGATAGTGGGATCTGCAACGAGACCTTTCTTCCTGGTGAAAAGAACACAAGAACTTTTGTGGGGGTTTAGTTTGAACCCGTTTTCGTCTGCCCACTTGGACACTTTGTAAGTCGGCACTTGGTGTTCGGGTTCCATGTCGGTCGGTCATCGACTGCGCGGTCTGTCGCTTCGCACGGTCGCGGCTGCGTCGGGTGGAAGCCTCGTGGCAAGGTGCTGTTGTTGCCTTCAGCCGCGTCATCGAATTTGTGGTGTCGGGACCCGGTTTCGTGTTTTGTGGCGTCGCTACATGTCGTGTCGTCGCTACGTCGGATCGCGTCGTGGCGTCGGAATGCGTCGAGGCGTCAGAATTCGTTGTGGGTGTAGGAGGGTTTTTCGGTCTTCGCTCGAGAGCGGCGTCACCTCCCGACGTCGCTGACATTTAGTTTCCCCTACGAGGGCTCGGTGACCTCTCGCTGGCGTACCCTTGGTACGGTGAAGACGAACGGCGTGGGTAGGGTACGTGACGGGGACCTGAAGCGACGTGGGGTGGCATCTTCGGTCGCTCGACGATAGGCCTCAATTTCTCGAGGCCACTGGCCAGGGAGGGGTCGTGGGGCGTCGATGTTGTACCCGCGAAGGCCCATCTGACGGTAGGGGCACTCTCTGAGAAGGTGGCCGGCTTCACCACAGTGAAAACAAAGCGGTCGTCGATCTGGGGTCCTCCAGATGTCAGTCTTTCTCGTGGTGGTTTGCCGGAACGTGTTTGAGCGAACGGCCGGCTGCGGGCGCGGCGACGGCGGGTAGGCTTGTGTGCGTCGAGGTGGCGTGTAGGTTTCCCGTCGCCAACTGGTTGGCCGTGCTTGGCTTTGCAGAGCGGCGACGTAAGTTGAAGCGCGTGGCTCCTGGCAAGGTGGCGATAGGGTCGGTGCTGTTTCGGCGGGATCGAGTGTGGCCAGCGCTTGCTGTACCTCGTCTCTTACGACGTCAGATGCGAGCGAGGATATTTGTGGTTGCGCACCCGGTAGCAACTTGCGCAGCTCATCGCGTACGATGACGCGGATGGTATCTCGAAGAGTCACCGCGGAGGCATTTCGGGGGTCGTCGCAGTCTGATGGAGGAGCGCGTAAGTTGCGATCGTACTGCTTTGCGCGAAGCTCGAGCGTCTTCTCAATAGTGGCCGCTTCCCCAATCCATTTGGCGACGGTCCTCGGTGGGTTCCGAATGAGTGCGACGAAAAATTTCTCCTTGACGGCCCTCATAAGGTACTGAAGCTTCTTGTCTTCAGTCATGTTGGCATCCGCGTGGCGGAAGAGCTTTTGCATTTCTTCCGCAAAGACGGTTACAGACTCGTTTGGATACTGCTGGTGAGTTTGTAGTAAGGCCTCAGCTCGTTCTTTGCGCAGAATACTTGCGAAAGTTGCAGATAAGTGCTTCTTGAAAGCCTCCCAGGTTGTCAAGGACAGCTCCTGGTACTCGTACCAGGTTCTAGCAGAGTCTTCGAGAGAGAAGACGACGTTCTGAAGTTTGTCTTCTTCAGACCACTTGTTGAAGGTTGCAACTCGTTCGTAACGCTCCAGCCAATCTTGTACATCCTCGCAAGTGGAGCCGCTAAAAAGCGGAGGTACTCGCGGCTGCTGGACAACGAACGGCGCAGGTGTGGTGGCGGCTTGCATTGGTGACGTCGAGTGGTGGTTCACACGGCGACCAGTGGCAGGTAGTGGTCCCAACTCAGCCGGCAGTCCTTGTAGTCGGCGGCTGCACCGAATTTCTTCCTTCTTCTCTTCTCTGGAGGTGTCTTCCGTGTGGTCAGCTCGAGAGGCACTTGGGCTGGTGTCCCGGCTCTGTGGGGGTGTCCGAAACATACCCCGCACATCCACCAAATGTCACGTAGGTGACGGTGAGCTGCCTGGCACGCAGGCAGACAGAAAGTAACACTGCTTCGATGTTAAACTTAAAATAGAATTTATTGGGCAAACTTGTGCCCCTAAAGCAAGCGAACTCGGCAACAGCGAAAACAGCAAGCCCGCCTATGGCGTTCGTCGGACTCCGGCAGCACAAGCGGTGGACCCGTATTTATACCTTTTGCGTCCAAGATCGAAACGCGTCAAGCGACGCCGCTCGCGTCGTTTGCGTCGCTGGAAGCCGAATTAACGCACGTGGCAATATAGACATAATGATGTTCGTAAGACTGCTACACCCCTATCGTAGAAATTTCTTCTTAAGTTGTCATCTGCGACGGCTGTCTAGGTTTTGTGAATCGACTTACGCTTGCTATTGGCGGAAGTACTGAAGTTCGCACCTGTGCGACCCTTACATAGATGCATTTTTTTCGAATACAGCGCTCTTCTTTGCAGCGGTGGGCATCGCAAGCTTGCTGAAATTACAAAGAGTTTTACCTTTGCAAATACGCTATTTTCGTAATATTTTTCTTACGCCAAAATTTGTTCGTAAGTTCGCTTAGTTAATACCGCTCAAGATTTGGAGCACAGCACGATATTGAAGACATACAAGAACCGCCTCACGCGCAAATTCTTCGAGGCCCACGCTATCCACCGAAGAGACAAATGCGTCAGCATTCCATCAATCTATCTGACAGATAAGGAGCTTGACTACTGATGACACATAGATTCTCATTCCCCGACTAACCACATGTGCATTCGCGTTAGTATATATGCTCTGAGTATTTTCGCATAAACCATATGTCGATAGTCTGCGCTCGTCTTTGTTTGATTTTTTTGTCGCGTCTTCGCGCAGTTAACCCAAAAGTTGATATTCGATGTTAAAGGAATGTTCACTATGGCCGGTATTTTGTAGCGATGCCTTTCCGATGCTAATGCCTTTTCGCGCTTATCACATGTTATCAACGGGATCAGCCGGCCGTGAGCGATAGATGATAGGACTAGTATAGAATAAGGCATAAGTCATCGCTACAGAATAACGACCAATGTCGTTAATGCTGGGACCTTTCCTCGCGTTTACTTCATCAACAAATGAATTGCCGTTGCTACAGATTACACCACGCCACATGTCATGACACGTGCCATTGCGACCAGCTGTGCCACCAACGTTGCGGACTTTCATCTCCACAGTGTACTGCATCATGGCGCCCCCTCGAGAGCTCACCGCTGATCGTGACGCTGATTTCTTCCGAAGGTTGTGGGAGAACTTCTGCAGTCGGGCTCTACTTGCCACGAATTCAAGATAGCGTATCATCACCAATCCAATGGACGTCTGAGCCGTAAGCTCTGTTGTGTATGGCGGTCGTTCGGGACAAAGGAGGCCTCATCGACAGACGTGAACATATCAAGTGCTCTTCACGCTTGTCGTTTCTCGCAGCCGGGAAGTGTCACCGTCAGTCACCTGGGACTGATGGATGAGCAACGAGTCTCCAGGTTGCAATGAGTCATTGGCCTCATGCGTAGCTAAACGGCAACGTCGCCCTTTGGTGCGTTTCCATGAATTACCAGCGCCGCCCGAACTACGACGAGGCCCGGCGCCGACTGTGACGCGCCAACCTGGAGCCCCCTTTCGAGACAACCGCCACCGCCCTCCCTGGAAATGGTGACTTCTGCGAACTGACCGCTACGGAGAGGCCACTCTTGCTAAGGGTAAGCGTCTAGCAATCCCGTGAGAGCCACATCAACGTTCGGTTCCCAAGGTGTCAACCGCTTAGTGTGTTCGGGGGCGACCAGCCAAGATTGAAGGCGGAGCCCGGCGGGAAACGATGGCACATCATGTTCTGGATATGGCGACCTGGTCGAAGATGGTGTTGGCTAAGAGCAACTAAAGTGAATTTCCTCGTCGAGTGAAAGAGGGAAACGAAAGGGATAAAACGCGGGAATTGAGGGTTGTGAGGACGCCCGACCATGTAGAAGGCTCGGAGATGTAAACGCTACTACATTCAAAAATGTTAGCACGTGGACGGCTCCAATATCATGGAGCCCTTCTTGTAAAACACCGTATGTACATTTGTATATTAAACAGTTTTCTGATCTCCCTGAATATCTCCTCCTCTCGGCACCTGGCATGGCACCATCCATGAAACCTTCGTGGCCGCTCGGGTTTCGGCCTTGAGCAACAGTGGCTGGCAGCTTACGGGATCGGCCGGCGTTGGCTACATTGGTGTGGTGAGTGCTACGCGTTTGCTTCTCTTTTCGCCAGACTCATTAGCGCAGGCAGTCGGTAAGGGTGTTTGGTGCTTCTTGTGATTTTGTCTCGCAGACCAAGAATATAGTGTCTCGGGGGCTGAATTACTAGCGGGCAAGAAACCCAGGGTGCACTGTAAATGCGGATAAGTTTAAAATCCAGGAACTCCTCAAACGTGGTGAGCCGATGGGCATTTTGGCAGGCCCTGCGATAGGCAAAAGGCAACAATTGGAGCTTTTACAGAATGTGGAAGTGAGTTGGGAGGAGGCCGCTGAGGCCAGGAAAATTGCTTCGTAAGGAAGGAGCGAAGAGCGATGAATTCTGCAATCTCCCGATGTGATAGCGATAAGGACAGGCTTAGTGCCAGAGCTTGCCCTTCATGTCGCCAGAACTCTCTAGTACAAGTAGGTAGTTGCTAGGAGAGTAACTGTGTCTTGTCTGGCGGGCACCGTTTTGGGAAATTCCCCTTCTTTAAATAGCGAATTTTAGGGAAGGGTGAGTTTTGAAGGCAAACGAGATGGCTATAGAGAAATTCAAAGTGCAGGACCTCCTACTAATTTGCGAGGAGTTAGGCATTTCGGCCGACTCCTCAAAAACGAAAGAAGCGGTTCTCGACGTCATGAAGGCAGAAGAGGTGACGGTCGAGGAAGCTGATGAGGCTTGGGAGACAATTGAGGAAAGAAAGCAAAAGGCAGAGGAGTTCAAGAGGCGCGAGCGTGAAGAAGCAGAAAGGCGCAAGCACGATGCCGAAATTCGCGAGAGGCGCGAGCAAGAGACAGCGCAACGGTACGCTCTTAGGATGAAAGAGCTTGAACGGGAAAATCAGATGCTCAGATTGCGGACAGCGCGACGCCAGCTCCACACTTTCGAGACAGACGAGGGTATTGTTAATTTCCTCGCCGGTTTTGAACGAGTGTGTGAGAAAGAGGGCGTCAGCCGGGACTCGTGGGCCCAGTGATTAGGAGCACATCTCCCGTTTAGTGTCGCTGCGTGTTTCAGGCATTGCTTATCCTAGGAGGAAGCGCGCGACTACGACAGGGCTAAGGGTGCTTTGTTCAGGCGCTTTGATGTGGCATGGCAGGCCGACTTCGAAAGCCAAGATGAGAGTGAAAAAGCCGAGCCTGTCGAAGGTTGCATTAGCACTGAGATGGCTAGTTTAGAAAGCTTTGGAAAAGGTGTGATGCAAGTGACATACACACACAAAGCGAAGAGAGCGGCGGTTTTCCCGCACCAGAAATGGAAGGCCCTTTAGGCCAAGTGTGTACGGCGGCAGCAATTTCAGCCAGTCTGCCAGATAAGTTCCCCTATTTATTGTCGAATAGGTCAGAGAAGACGCCGATGGACAGGCGAGTGTTTTCTCCAAAGAGGAACAAGAAGAGTTTTTCTCTAAGGAGGAGCAGGGAGAGTTCCTTCTCCAGTAAAGGAGCTTTCCGGGCAAAAGCACATGAGGATACTCAGAGACTGCTAGGCGTGTCCCCTATTGAGCAGCGGTCAGAGGACCAAGGTACGATTCCAGAGGCAGCTGCAAGCAGTGACGAGTTGAACGTGTTAATAGCCGGAAGCGAGGTGAACGCGATCACCGAAGTCAGGGGTGGTTTTACTGCCCTAGAATTTGTGGCCGACTGCGAAGGCCAAGATGGCAGTGACAAAGATTGTTCAGACAGCACTGAGAGGGCTGTGGTGCCAGTAGTTAACGGACACCGGGACAAGCGCGAAGAAACGGCTGTTTCGCCATTTAGCGAGGCTGTTCTGGAAGCAGAGGCCGACTTCGAAGGCCAGCGAGGAATTATGCATGCAATTGAGGGCAGTGATAGAGCTAGGCCAATTGAAGATAGACTTGATGACGAGCTAACTTGCTCAAAGATCAAATCTGGTTATTCTCTAGTAGAAAGGCAGTCGCACTGTGAAACCCGAGAGGGCAACGAAATTTCAAGTGCGTGTGCCGATGCTGCTGACTCTACGAAGCATGACAAACAGAAAAGGCGTAGTCGCAAGATGAGAAAGGCGGACGCGGTCAGGGCGTCTAGAGTCAAACGTGCGAAGCGCCAAGGCGACATTGCTAAACGTGCTAAGATCATGATCCAGCCAGATAATGTGAAAAAGCGGAGGAGGGTAACTCCCAAGCTTAGGCGGTTGCTGAGATCGGGGATCGGCGTGGCGCACGTCGCGAAAAGGAGAGTTTCGCGTAGATTCAGGCGTGGAGACCGTCGCCTGACCGCACCGCGTAAAGTGCATTGTAGGCAGAGGGAGAAAGGGAAGCGCCTGGTATGCTGCCACCGTAGCCGATCACTCGCGGGGGTAATGAAAGGCGACTGCCTCGCAGATAATAGGAGAGTGTACGCGCGGGTCTGTCAATGCGTCCCCCTCCCAGTACTTGGAGGCTGCTGTTCTACAGTAGGAGCTACGAGGTGCGTCAGGCAAATTAGCGGTCCTTACCTCCTTCGCGACCTCACCTTGCGAAATCCCGGGAATCCGCGACACCCTCGAGTGCGTCTGAAAGAAATGGGTGCGTTTGGGGGCCCGAGAATAAGGAAACAAGGAAGACGGGCTGCATTTTTTGTAGCGTTAGCTACACTGGCCTAGCCAAGCCCGTTTCGCGCGGCACATCAAGAGCCGTGCTGCGCATGCGCAAGGATCAGTGATGTCACACGGCTTGCGCACCGGAGCCACCGGAGCCGGCACACTCACCGCCGCCGGTCTGCGCATTCCAGAGGAGTGACGTCGTAGCCGTGGTAGACGCACTGGCGCCGGCGCGCGCTCGCTGTGCAGTCGCCGTCTGACACTGCGCTGGAGCGGCTGCGCTTCTGACTGGCGTTTGCCAGTGTGGTATAGCCATGGAGAAGGAGAGCTCAAATGCTTATGCCAGTCGTGTTGACGCTACCAGAAGCTCGGGAGTCTGCATCTATGTCAGGAATGGGATTGCTGCCAGTGAACTGCCAAACGTAGCGGTGCCTAAGGGTGAAGCCTGTGCCGTTCAGCTTGACGAAAGTGGTGTGATAATCGAAGCCGTGTATGTGCCACCGAACAATTCCGTTAAAGACACTATAGACGTAGTGGCTACGTGTATACCTAGTCGGGCGGCAAGTGAACTGTATGTGGTGGCTGGTGACTTCAATCGTGCTCCAGACTCTCTTTGTGTTCCTTTGAAGGACAAGTTTAACCTCGACTTAGCCAGTCTTCCAACTGCACAGACACCCAATGGGGAAGCACCATTGATCTTGTCTATCAGAGACAGACAGACAACTCCAAATACTGTGTTGGGGCCATAGAGACGGCAGCGTGTTACTTCACTGATCACCGAGCCGTCTTTGTGGCAATAGAGAAGCAACGTGACGTTGAGCAAAAATAAATATACATGTGCCACATAATACGTATACCGCGTGTGTGTCATTGGAGCAGCAGTAAGCATGACAATCAAGCTAATCCTTGACAATCTAGACAACCAGGAAAGCTAAGAATAATCAGCTGAACCTTTGCTAACGCTACGTATATCCTGGCATAGCCGAGCTAAGCCACTGCAACTTTTTTTCTTGTGTATTCGTTTTGCGGGAGATTAGTTGAGTTTTGAAAGTTTGACAAGCGTAAAGAATGCCGCCGTTTTTTGTTATGTTGTTAACCTTCCCGGCTCACGGTAGACCCATGATTTAAAGAGTATTCTTTACGGGACGACAGCTATAGACGTGTAATGCAAACAGTGCCAGGGTTGCAATAGTTTTGAAGGTCACGCGCAAGTTGCGCAAGCTGATGACCTGCGCTTTTACACGAGTTAATGACGCGTCGTGTTTTATTGGCTTTCAAGAAAACGTGACAGCTGAACCCTCGAGAAAGGATGGCGTCCGTGTTTTCGTTTTATTTTTATTTCCGCTGAGATATGTAGGTGGAAGATAAAAAGCTTCGTTGTAGTTTTGATTGCAGCTTGTTTTAGATAGTTCGCGTGAGTTCTCCTTAGGATAAGGCTTTCTTTTTGTATTTGGCGATTTCTAAAAATTACACTGTAGCAGGTTAGAGACTGTTTACTCTGCAGTATACTTCAGCTGGTGTTGGAAAGTGTCGGACGGTTGTTCCCGCACGCACGTGGAGAGGACCGCGCGTTAGAAACTGGTTGCGCGGATCGCCTTTAGCGATAGATTTATTTTCTCTCCAACGTCTTACCAAAGGGTATGTCACATAAACACGGCCACCTGCTCAGATAGAGCATAGCATTCAAACAGCACAATTTAAAAGTGCGCTAGGGGAAATGCAGAATAAGTCAGGCCTTCTGAGCCAATTTGGGCACGTGGTAAGTCGTAGATGGGTGGCCCATTTGTTTATTTGGTAATTTGGGCATTATGTAATGATTATGTAGCTTTCTTGTGCTAAATGTTACGGACTATGAATTACTGAAGGCCAGTTCTCCCTTCGCATTCCTGATCTGTAGAGGCTCTAATTCATAATTACTTAGCTTCATTACATAAACCCAATTGGTCTCTGTTTGCGAAGTCACATCATCAGAAGTTTTGGTACTTGTCCGGATCAACGCGCACCTTGTGTTTCAGGGTTTTCTTTAGATAGGGAGTTGTCAGATTTTTGGCATATGTAGAGTCGGGCGATGAGAGTGGCTTGCAGTGGCGCTTGCAGCATTGTGTGTGGTTGACAAAGGTCGCTCCTTGGAGCTTGTCATCTTGCATTTCTGCAGTCCAGTCAGAGCCCACCTATAAAGAGGCCTTTGGCGGGAAGATCCTCATTCCTCGAAGCAGCGGCCCCATGGCTTTGAGTGAAGCAGGCATCAAACCGGCCGAGCTCCATGGGACAACTCTACCTCCCGATGCATCATCTGTCGGCGGGGGTGCTGTTGTGTCTGGCGATCCTTCAAAACAAACGAGGCCTCATCGACAGACGTGAACATATCAAGTGCTCTTCACGCTTGTCGTTTCTCGCGGCCGGGAAGTGTCACCGTCAGTCACCTGGGACTGATGGATGAGCAACGAGTCTCCAGGTTGCAATGAGTCATTGGCCTCATGCGTAGCGAAACGGCAACGTCGCCCTTTGGTGCGTTTCCGTGAATTACCAGCGCCGCCCGAACTACGACGAGGCCCGGCGCCGACTGTGACGCGCCAACTTGGAGCCGCCTTTCGAGACAACCGCCATCGCCCTCCCTGGAAATGGTGACTTCTGCGAACTGACCGCTACGGAGAGGCCACTCTTGCTAAGGGCCAGCGTCTAGCAATCCCGTGAGGGCCACATCAACGTTCGGTTCCCAAGGTGTCAAACGCTGCCTGTGTTCGGGGACGACCAGGCAAGATTGAAGGAGGAGCCCGGCGGGAAACGATGGCACATCATGTTCGGGATATGGCGACCTCGTCGATGATGGTGATTGGCTAAGAGCAACTAAAGTACATTTCCTCGTCGAGTGAAAGACGGGAACGAAAGGGATAAAACGCGGGGCTTGAGGGTTGTGAGGACGCCCGACCATGTAGAAGGCTCGGAGATGTAAACGCTACTACATGCAAAGATGTTAGCACGTGGACGGCTCCATATCATGGAGCCCTTCTTGTAAAACACCGTATGTACATTTGTATATTAAACAGTTTTCTGATCTCCCTGAATATCTCCTCCTCTCAGCATCTGGCATGCCACCATCCATAAAACCTTCGTGGCCGCATGGACCTCGGCAATCGCAACAGCTCACAGATATGCTTTCCAAGTATGTCTCCGACGATCACCGGGACTGGGACACCGCAATACCTCTCGTTGCCTTAGCCTACAACCCTTCACGACATCGCACTGCTGGCTCTCTTTATTTTACTTTTTGCTCGGACGCGACAAGCTCCAACACGGTTAACACGTTGCTCGCTTCTGATGCGGTCTCGAGTACTCTGCGCACACATAGTGCCCTTGCCCGCGCTGAAATCGCCCGAACAATTGTCCGTAATGTCCCAGGTTGCTCAAAAGGCCAGCTATGGTCATCGCCCCCGGTATCTGCACTTGAGGACTGCATCCCTCGTCGTGCTCTGGATACCTTCTCGTCATACAAGCCTGTGTGAGCTCTTCTCGCGCTATCACGGCCCGTAATGCATCTTTCGCCAAGTCATGGACGTGATATATGAACTGTCCTCCCTGGCTCCCGCATCATCCGCTGGACAGGCGCCTTAAATCGTTCCAGCTATGGTGCATGAGCTGCTAAGCATTAGGTCGCTGGATCAAATCCCGGCCGCATTTACATGATGGGGGGGAATGCAAGAACGCATGTGTCCCGTGTATTGGTGGTACGTTAAAGATTCCCTAGTGGTCAAACTTAATTCGAAGTCCCCCACTACAGCGTGTCTCACCATCAACTCGTGGTTTTACCACGTAATAACCCAGAATTACATTCAGCTGAAATTGTGGCCGTTTTGCGCCTCAAGCCGTACTACTCCACTGCTCGATATCCGCTATAGAACGAAAGGGGTCGGTGCTTTTGCAGCCGCGGGTGGTGCGTGTCCTGATGAAGACAACGGCAATGGCTTGGCGTCCGCCATGTACTCGTGTTGTCCTTATTCCTAGCTACAGTGCTATGTCATGCTAACAGTGTTTATAAATATGTTTTGGTAAATATAATCTTCCCGTAATAATATTTAAGTCAGAATTCTGTTCTGCACACTCTGCGACAAGAATATGCACTTGACCTCCGCCCCAATGTTCCATAATCGATGGCACTATTCTCAACAGATAAATATTCCAATGATGCCATGCATGGTGGTACCCGCGGAACCTTGCAGAATGACCTGTTTCACTAAGAAGGCATGAAGGGGACAAAAAGTATTATTAAAATTGTAATAGTGCCGATAAATCATGTAGAATGCGGTTCACTGTAAATCTTAAAACTATAATGTGTGGTTGTCACTTTGCTAAAGCTCTAGATGCAAATCTAGAGCTCCAGCCTTGGCTGGGCTAGACTGGGCTCCAGCACAGTCAAGCCTTCTCAGGCTTTTTTTCATGCTCCAAACATCTGAGAGATGTTGACTAAAGCTGAATTGAATTGAAAAAAACTGTCAGACCGTCCAATGGGGTGGAGATGGAAGACCAGCGAAGCTGTACTATGGTGGGAATTATGTATTTCCAATTATGACTATTAAGATGTGATGGTATATTTGGTTATTTTAACTATTAACGAATGAGAAAAATGATCTGGTGGTTTTCATTTATTTAGTGACCACAGGGACCATGATCTTATGGTCGCTACGGTACACCGCCATAGGCTGTACGGCAAAGGTTGGCACGTTCTTCATAAACACGTTACCAACGCCGCGCGCGTTCGGTGCGAACGCGAGCAAAACGCCGCCGCCGTCAACAACAGTTCTGCGCGTTGCTGGTGCTGCTACATGTCCAAGTTTATACAGCTCCTCAGAATCTTGAGAATCACAGCCCACAAACAAATGTCATGAAACAAAACACCGGCAGCGCATGACTTTCATGTTAAATCTTCTCAGACTGAAATATTAAAAGTGCGAAACCAAATGCCCGGTTGCAAGATACGCATTTGTTGCCGCAGCTAAACGTCGCCTCCCCTCCTTCCCGTCCCCCCATGGCCTTTCGCGTGACGGAATAAGTCGCGTTTGCTCTCCGCCGTGCGTTCTCTCCCCGTGATAGCGCGAGCGCGAGTGATGTGTGAGTGAAAGCACGCGAGGGACGCGCGCTTTCACGCGTAAAGCGCGCGAGGGACGCGCGCTTTCACGCGTCCCTCGCGCGCTTTCACTCGCAGATACGGCATACGACCAATGAGAGTTTTTTTCTACTCGCGGACACGGCCGGATGGTCGTGTCCGCTCTTAACAGCTTCGCAGTAAAATTCTGGCGGAATATGTGTCAATGCGCTGCGCAGCCGCGTAGATAGGCGCCAGCGCTAAACCCAAGCCATCTGCAGCAAATCAGGGCGATTGTACAACACTAACGGGGCACGTCCTCCCGTGCTTTACACTCATGTGGTCCCTTTAACAGTGGGCCACACTGTACGTTTCCATCAACGTCATCATCATAATTATTAGTCATTAATCATAAATTCAAAGGAATATCAGTCGCACGTACTGCCTCTGCAAAAGTGTAGCAAGAACGTTGTCCCATCCTCTAGGCTAAGAGGCACCCTCTCACCCTCTAGGCCCGGCAGGCACCCGACCATATCCATGTTTCCCGACGCGCGACTTATCACTCACCCAAGGCGGCTAAAATGGCGGCTGACCAGAACACCTCGCCGCAGAGTGCCGGAAGGAAGAGCAGTCCACCCATGCGGGTTCCGAAGTGCTGCTGGAAAGGGTCCAGCATCGTTTTGTAGCCGGCGTTACGCATCTTCACGGCGAAGAGGTTCCCACCTGCAGTAGTATGCAGATTTGGTGTACGAGTGTGGGGCAGTGCCGCCACACATTCCTGTGTGCATGGGTATGAAAGTGAAAGTGAAAGTTTATTTTCTTTTCAACGAAAAGAGGGCGCCAAGACAAAAGGCAAGAGCCTGACACGGTCCTGGTCACCCGTGGAACAGCTGGCATTGTTCACAAGCACTTCACAAGCAATTCTCAGTGAATTTCTCCAGCCTTGCAAAAAGCATTACGCAGTAAGAACATGCATGAAATTTGAACAAGAAAAGAATAACAAAATCGCATACACAACTTATCGTACACAACTATACGCAACTTATCGTTGTGTAAAGATAAATAATTTTTTACAAACATAAAAATGACAGTCCTAAAACACAGAAATAATATCACAAAGCTGGCAATAAGTGTGTAACAGAAAAACATCTCAAAGGTAAAAAATGAATACAATGACGATTGACAAAATAAATATCTCATTCCCTTTGTTCCAACAGGCGTTTTTTAATTATAGATTTAAAACGTTTATGTGGAAGTTAATATTCAGTTTCAAATGGAAAGCGATTTATTACTGTAGGAATTTGGTAGCTTAGTGTTTGCTTGCCGTAATTAGTGCGTGTGATTGGAACAAGTTGACGTTTCGTCCGGAAAGCATATCGGCTGCTGGAATTGTCTTCACAAGAAAAGAACAATTGATGACGATGGATGTACTTAGTAGACAGAATTTATATACTTCCTTTACATTAAGGATGCCATGTTTCTGAAATAGTGGTGAGGTAAGTAAATCTGAAGGTCTGCCATGAAACCCCTCAATAGCACGCAGAGCGCGTTTCTGAGTTGAAATTAGTTTAAGGTAATTGTTGGACGTCGTAGTTCCCCAAACAAGAATACAGTATGATAACCTTGAGTACAGGAGTGCGTAATGCATGGATATCTTTAACCAAGGGGGCAACAAATGAGATATCTTATGCAAATGACCGACTGTTTTACTTAGATCGGACATTAATTTGTTGGAGTGAAAATTCCAAGAAAGATTCTCATTGAACCAAACACCAAGAAATTTCTGGTTTGACACTCGCTTTAATTCAGTATGCTCGTAGACAATTTTGAGAGTGATACTTTCTACCGTATTGATAGAATGAAAAATAATGTAGTTTGTCTTTGATCAATTAATACTTAGCCTATTGGTCAATAAGCAGTTATGTAGCTTTCTTAAATATGCATTTGCCGTAGCCTCCATTTGGGACAAGGAGTGGGATGAAAAAAATATATTCGTATCGTCAGCGTACATGACCAGATTAGGCGATTCGGATATGTTAGCAATATCATTTATGTATACTAAAAACAATAACGATCCTAATATTGATCCTTGAGGAACACCATGCTGAATTTCCAATTTCTCTTGTAATTTCCAATTGTACTTCCATTTTGTACCTCTTATTCAGCTTTATTACGACGACTGCCACCCTCGCATTAATGCTGTAGAATTCATCAATGTTGCCCGCTATGCTGTTACGGACTAGAAATCCTACCCCGGATTCTCTCTTATCTGGAAGACCTCTGTAGCAGAGGACGTGGCCGTTAGTCAGCACTGTGTAAGCGTCACCAGTTCTTCTAACCTCACTAAGGCCAATAATGCCCGAGGCAATGCCTCATAATTCTTCAAATAGTCCTGCTAAGCTAGCCTCACTCGAGAGGGTGCGCGTGTTCAACGTTGCCAGGTTCAGTTTCCATTGGCGGCCTGTCCGGACCCAGAGATTCTTTGCACCCTCTGCCGCGTAGCAGGTCTGACCGCCGCCTTGGTCAGGTGCTCCGCAGCCACTGGGCACTGAGGGCCATGGGTTAATTGTCGGAGTCATTAGGGAGGTAGTGGCCGAATACTGCACCAGGGAGGCCACTTCCTGTTCTGGTGAGGGAGTGACTGTGTTGAAGCTTAGTGGGCCTTCCTAGTTTGGTTGCACCTGAACTAGTATAGCCCCACTAGCTCTCGGATATATATATTTTTTTCTTGATGGTGTCAGGCACCACTCCATATTTGAAAATGTAGTGGACTGAAGTAGGATTCGAACTTACGACCTTCGCCTCGTTCACGGGGTTCGTGACAATGTCCAAGTTTATACAGCTGATAAAACTACTATCCTTACTCCGCATAGTTATCTACTATTTTGCTATCGCAATTGATGCTTCGCCTTTCGGGTGAAACTGCGACATTTTTCTAGACTAAACGTATCTTGATCCCCCCCCCCCAAAAAAAAGAAACTGTCTGCCCTTCCGCTGGGTTGGAGATGGAAGACCAGCGAAGCTGTACTATGGTGGGAATTATGTATTTCCAATTATGAGTATTGTGATGTGATGGTGCAATTGGTTATTTGAACTATTAAAGAATGAGAAATATATATATGATCCGGTGGTTTTCATTTATTTAGTGAAGACAGGGACCATGGCCTTATGGTCGCTACGGTACACCGCCATAGGGTGTAGCATATGTTGTAGGGTACATTTGGGGTGGCCACAGCGCGGGCACCCCAACTCTATGCCATCCATGTATTTAGAACATTTTCGTAGAGTGATAGACTGAGCTCTGTTTAAGTGTCCCACTCCCGCACCCACACTTAAACAGAGCTCAGTCTATCCCGCACCCACACTTAAACAGAGCTCAGTCTATCACTCTACGTCTGTTACAGACGGAGGCGTATGCATCGCCTCTAAAATGTTCTAAATACATGGATGGCATAGAGTCGGGGTGCCCGCGCTGTGGCCACCTCAAATGTACCTTACAACACATGCTGTGGTAATGCCCTACGTCGCGCGAGAGCAGCGAGTCTCCCTCTACGGAGGCGGACTGGAACTCTCTTCTCACTAGCCAAGACAAGAGAGACCAGCTTAGGGCAATCCA
This sequence comes from Dermacentor silvarum, assembly GCF_013339745.2. NCBI lineage: Eukaryota > Metazoa > Arthropoda > Arachnida > Ixodida > Ixodidae > Dermacentor > Dermacentor silvarum. The sequence goes on along the minus strand of NC_051157.2, from coordinate 210,167,246 downwards.
GAGGGCCCACGACATGGCCGTGGAGTTTAACCTCCCTGTCCCGTCGTGGGAGTGGCCCACCGGTGTCCCCCCCTAACGGGGGTCGAGCGCCGCCTCCGGATAATAAGTTCTTTGCCTGCCTGCCTGTACGGCAAAGGTTGGCACGTTCTTCATAAGCACGTCACCAACGCTGCGCGCGTTCAGTGCGAACGCTGGCAAAACGCCGCCGCTGTCGACAACAGTTCTGCGCATTGCTGGTGCTGCTACATGTCCAAGTTTATACAGCTCCTCAGAATTTTGAGAATGACAGCCCATAAACAAATGTCACGAAACAAAACACCGGCAGCGCATGCCTTTTATGTTAAATCTTCTCAGACTGAAATATTACAAGTGCGAAACAAAAAATGCTCGAGCCAATTAGAGTTATTTTCTACACGCGGATATGACCATTGGAGACTGAGCCCTTAACAGCTTCGCTGTCAAAAGTCGTTATTGTCCTCTGCGTATAATATAATATCTGGTGTCAGAAGTACGTTTACTAAGTCATTTATACAGGGGGTCCCAGCTATCACGCAGCACGATTTTAAAAAGAGGAACGGCGTTACGCGAAGCAAACCTAGTGCGTATTGTGTCCAGTGCAGTTGAGTAGCCGCCAGTAATTTTTTTCTTTACTGAGATTTAATTAGTTAATTGTAATTCATTACCCAACTCGAGAAGTACTGTTGAAATTATTAAAGTGTCTATGATAAAATTGTAGAGCAACATGAAAAACTCCCGATACAGCTTTCTGTTGCTCAATACGTGCTACATAAAAGTGTTTTTCCGAGCGTGACAGAAGCCCGCGAATGCATCCAAAGTGCCTCGAGCGGCCAGTCGCGCGGCAATACTGCGTGTATTCGCGGGCTCCTTTCACGCTCGGAAAAACACATTTATGTAGCCCGTATTGATCAACAGAAAGCTGTATCGGGAGTTTTTCATGTTGCTCTACAATTTTATCATTGACACTTTGATAGTTAAGACAGTACTTCTCGAGTTAGATAATTAATTACAAATAACCATGGAGGAAGGAAACCCAGGAGAGGCCCCGGCCAGCACGGTCGTATTGGAGAAGGTGTGGCGGAAGTCACGTGCTGTTTTTCGCAAAGGAGCACTGGGATGGATACCCCAAATGTCAACGTTGCCATGGCAACCGCGCTCCTGAAGCTTTCGCTGCTGCTCTCGGTCTCTGAAAAGTGAGGTAAGATTTTTCCGCCGGTGTCTTTCTCGCAGCACCTTTTGTTCGCGAGAAAAGCTGACTTTGGGGTGTGGTGCGTAGGCGTGAAAGTTGTGTTTTGGGTCTGTGAGTGTGAGTGTCAGCCAGCTACAGACACACTCAAGCAATCACGGAGCGGGTCTTCGTCGTCTTCTTCAACGTACCACGGAAAAGCACAGGAGCGCGTCTTCTTCACTAAAACTGCTGCAGAAGTTTCCTAGGCTTTGTTTTGACGCGCGTCGGCAGCACATACTTCCGGCCGCTCGTAACAATGCAAGTTCAAAATTCGCGCCCATCTGCTCCGGCGAGCTGCCGAACCCCTGATTGCAGGTGCAAAGGGAGATGGCTCACCAACATGTCTGCACTTCCGGCTTCAAAAACGTGACGTCAGGGCCTCTCCTGTTTTGTTTCTTTCCTCCATGCAATTAACTAATTAAATCAGTAACGAAACAATTACTGGCGGCTACTCCACTGTACTGGAAACAATACGCACTAAGTTTGCTTCGCGTAACGCCGTTCCTCTTTTTTTTAATCGTGCTGCGTCATAGCTGGGACACCCTGTATAAAATAAGAACAGAAGTGGCCCAAGTGTAGACCCCTGTCGGACGCCGTAATTTATCTTGCCCATTTGTGACTTCGAGCGCTGCATATCCATATACTGTAACCGATTAGTAGGGCAACGTCTTATTAAATTAAGGGGCGTACCTCTTATTCCATATTTATTTAACTTTTGAAAAACAGTTTCATGCTTGATCGAAACAAGAGCTTTCTTAAAATCATGAAATATTCCAATTGTGTGATGTTTTTGGACAAAATGTTCAATAACTTCATATTTAATAGATAATGGAGCCTTTGCAGTACACTTGTTCTGAAATCCATATTGATGTCCGGTTTTGTGTGTGTGTGTGTGTGTGTTTTTTTTTTTGGGGGGGGGGGGGGGGGGGGGCTACAGAAGTTTGCAATTCGAACATATATGACGCATTCTATAACTTTTGACAAAATTGGCAAAACACAAATGTGCTTATAGTTATTCATGCCATTTTCATCACCAATTTTGTGAGTAACCGATACTCTAGCTATTTTCAATTTTGGGGGGAACGTTCCAGTGCTCAAAATAAGGTTGCAAATATGTACAAACGGTGCGCTAATGTGCTTTGAAACTGCTTTTAAAGGTTCTGCCTTTATACTGTCAAAACTCACAGCACATTTTTTACTCAAATTCTGTATCAGCCTAGCTATTTCCGATTCATCTGTGGGAGTTAGGAAAATAGATTCCGAGACGCGTGCTGTAATAATATACGATTTGTAAGACTGGTCGGCACCATTTGAAATATCGGAAGCTCCTGATCTCAAAAAATGATCATTGAACATAATGGCAAGTAAAGTACCTGGACAAGATCTGCCCTCTATTTGAAGGTCAGAGATGGTCTTCGTATTCTTCTGTAGCAAAAGATCGTTCACAGTGTTCCAAGTGGCTTTCTCATCATTGAGTATGTTTGCGAACTTTTTTAAATGGATGCTGTTATGGGCTCAGTCTCCGATGGTCGTTTCCACGTGTAGAAAAAAAAATCTCGCAGTTTCACCCGAAAGGTGAAGCATCAATTGCGATAGCAAATTAGTAGAGAGCTATACGGAGTAAGGATAGTAGTTTTATCAGCTGTGTAAACTTGGGCATGCAGAAGCACCAGCAACGCGCAGAACTCTTGTGGACGCCGTCGGCGTTTTGCCCACGTTCGCATCGAACGCGCAGGATGTTGGTGACTGTTGCCGGTGCCTCTGGCGGCGGCTCGGATGTTTTCGACGAGATCAGAACGGGACACTCGTCAAGCAGCATTGGAAGTCTTTACCACCTTCTCGCCTCGCAAAGGTTTTATATGCCGTAGCTAAACGTCACCTCCCCTCCCTGCCTCCCGTCCTCCCACGGCCTTTCGCATGATGTAAGAAGTCGCGTTTGCTCTCTATATTTGGTGACTGTAAAGGAGGAAAGAGACGCTTAATTCTGCAGACCTTCATGGAGCACGGCGCAAAACGCGCGTTTGCTCTCCGTCGTGCGTTCGCTCCCCGTGAATTCGGGCGTCCCTCGCTCCCTTTCACTCGCACATACAGCGTCCGGAGCGCGGCGACGATTCATCGCCGTTGACGTCATACGGAACCGCACGGCGACGGTGACGACGACGCCGACGGCAGAAATCCGCTTTGGAGTGTCATATAGTTGCTATCGCAATGAAACTCTCATTGTTCGTATGCTGTATGTGCGAGTGAAAGCGCGTGAGGGACGCGCGCTTTCACGGGGAGCGAACGCACGGTGGAGAGAAGACGCGACTTCTTCTGTCGCGCGAAAAGCCGTATGGGGATGGGAGGGAGGGAGGGATGGAGGGGAGCAGCACCAGCAACACGCAGAATTGTTGTCGAAGGCAGCGGCGTTTTGCCCGCGTTCGCACCGAACGCTTATCAAGAAAGTGCCTGCCTTTGCCGTACACCCTATATGGTGGTGTACCGTAGCGACCATAAGGCCATGGTCCCTGTGGTCACTAAATAAATAAAACCACTCGATCATATATATTTCTCATTCTATAATAGATCAAATAACCAATTACACCATCACATCTTAATATTCATAATTGTAAATACATAATTCTCACCATAGCACAACTTCGCTGGTCTTCCATCTCCACCCCAGTGGAAGGGCTGACAGTTTTTTTGTAGTAGCTGATTCGCGCCTTTTTAATATCAGATCATAGCTTATTTCTGACCTGCTTAAACTCACCCAAGTACTCTAAGCATTTTGTTATTATGAATTCAGCGAACAGCTTATCTCTTGCTTTTTGAATCTTGCTTTCATCCTTTTCAAAAGCGAAGCGCCTATTCATGGTCTTCTTGCCTTGTTTTAGATGCGGAGCATCTTATAGCGGTGGCCTGTCCCGCGGCGTCGTTGGCGTCGGCGTCGGCGTCCGTCCGCCCCTCTCCTCATTCTCTCCACGCCAGCTGTGCGATAACGCCTCTCTCCTCCTCTCCCCCTCTCCACGCCATCTGTTCGATAACGCGCTTCTCCCTCCGTGTCTTCATCCGCCACCTGTACGATAGCGCGCGCATGCGCGCCTCTCTCTCTCCTCCTCCTCTCCGCGCCAGCTGCTTATATAAACCCAGTGCATGCGCCGCTGCCTCAGTTGCTACTTCGGTTTAGTCACGCTGCGCCGTCCGATGCGCTTAATGGACGCCAACGAATCTGTCAACGAACTGTCGGAACATCTTCAAACAGCAGCAGCCAGTTCATTAACAGAACCGCGAGCACCTCTGAAGACAAGGCTGCGCAGAGAAGAGCTCGCGACGCAGAACGTAAACGTCAGCGACGCGCAGCGGATCCAGATTCAGTTCGCCAACGCGAAGCCGCTTCGAAACGTCAGCGTCGAGAGGCGGATTCCACACTTCGAGAACGCGAAGCCGCTTCGAAACGTCAACGTCGAGCAGCGGATCCTGAGCTTCGAGAACGGGAAGCCGCGTTGGTTCGTGAACGTCGAGCAGCAGAACCTGAGGTTCGGAACCGTGAAGTTCAACGTAAACGTACGAAGTGAGCGGCGGAACCCGACCTTCGAGAACGTGAAGCCGCGTTGGTTCGTGAACGTCGAGCAGCGGATCCTGAGCTTCGGCAACGTGAACCAGCGTCGGTTCGAGAACGTCGAGCAGCAGCACGGCGTTCACGCGATGTGATGGTGACCAACGCAAGTTAACACGTAATAAAAACGTAATAACACCAAGTTAACAACGTTAATAACACCGTAATAACAACGTAATTAACGCCGTTATAACGACCGCGACGCTCCGCATCAGCCGATGGTTCCCCTCGGGAAGATGGTGTAATTTTTTTTTACGCCACAATCGGAAAAGCTAAATTATAAAGTTCTGTTCACTTTGTTATGACTATGTCCTAGTCATTCACAGGGTCAGTATTATTGCAAATATACGAGGTCTGTTAGGAAAAGTATCAGAACTTTTTTATGAACACCTGATGGATATGACACAAGCGCGCTTGCATCAGCCGACCTTGAAGCTTCGTGCGCATGCGCGAATTTTTTCCCGCCTGCCAATAGCGTCAGTCGCGGGGACGCAGCGTTTGAGTGAGGTAGTGCGCAGTGCTCTCGTCTGTTTTTTATTGCAAGGAAAATGACGGAGCGACTGGAGCAGCGCTACTGCATCAAATTTTGCCAGAAACTGGGCGCCAGCCAAGTGGAAACCATTCGCAAGATTCAGACGGCTTTCGGTGACGACGCTATGAGCAGCACACAGATTAAGGAGTAGTACAACCGGTTTAAAGACGGCCGCACATCGGTGGAGAACGAGCCACGCTCCGGTCGGCCATCAACATGCCGAAATGACCAGATCATTGCCCAAGTGAACGCTGTGGTGATGCGGGACCGTCGTGAGACTATCCGAGAAATTGCGGAAGAGGTGGGCATCAGCACTATTTCTGCACATTCCATTATTACCGAAGATTTGGCCATGAAGAGAGTTGCGGCGAAGTTCGTGCCAAAGCTGCTTACGGTGGAGCAAAAGCAACTTCGTGTTGAAGTCACACAGGACATCCTGGATTCCACAAACAGTGACCCCGACTTCATGAACAACATAATCATTGGTGCCGACTCTTGGGTGTACTGGTACGACCCGGAAACCAAATCCCAGTCGCCACAGCGGAAGCATTCCACGTCACCAAGACCAAAGAAGGTCCGAAAAGTGCGCAGCAACGTCAAAGTGATGCTGACTCGTCAAAGTGATGCCCGCGGTGTGGTACACTACGAGTACGCACCACAGGGTCAATCACCAATGAGTACTACACGGATGTCCTCCATTGCCTACGTGATGCTGTGCGGCGCAGGAGACCGGAGTTGTGGTCAACAGGAAATTGGCGCATCCATCACGACAATACTCCTGCACATTCCTCGCACTTTCTTGGCGAAAAACCAGGATCCTGTAGTTCAACAGGCTCCTTACTCTCCTGATATGGCCCCCTGCGACTTCTGGTTGTTTCGCAAAATCAAGAGGCCATTGAAAGCAGCGCGATTTCAGACAAGAGAGGACATTATGGCTGCAACGACAGCTGAGCTAAACTCCATTCCGAAAGAGGCCTTCTCGGAAGGCTTCCAACAATGGCAGCACCGGTGGGAGAAGTGTGTGGAGTCTCAAGGAGACTATACTTTGAGGGTGATTAGGTTTCCAACGCTCCAGTTATGCCACTTTTTTTTCTTCGGCCAAAGGTCGGATACTTTTCTAACGGGCCTCGTATCTCCAATCCTTTTCAGTGACAAGTTTCTGGAAATTGTTATTGTTTCTTGGTTAATTTTCCTACGCTGAGTATCATTTCCTGGATTTCGTCGTTTCACGCACCACGGAAAAAATGCAAAAATCGTTTTTGTAGATAGTGAAACATAAATCCAAGGCAATTTCAGTCAACTGTGTCATCGTGGTAGGTACATGAATTGTATTCTTATAGCCAAGAGAAAGCATTCTGTCAAGAGAACTTTGTGGTTGCTTGGTGACAGCATATCTATACGTTAAAATCTCCTGTAACAATTACGCGTGCGCCATTTTGTTCACACTACTCAAGCATTTCACAAGGTAAATATACCTGGTAGCGAAGCTTCCATAGCAGGTCATACGTTTAAAACGTGGCGGCTCATCAGCGGTTCATGGGGTTTAGCGCCATCTGTGTTAGTAGGGAACACTTCCGGCGGAAGAAAAATTAATCTGACGTCATAACCGTTAAAAACAGAAGTGACGTCATTTTGTTCTCAAAGGCGCGATATTTGTTTTCGGAGGCCTGCCATTAAAGCTGTATATTCAAATGCCCCGCCAGTAGACTTGATGGGCGTTCCGAGCTTTCATCGCGGAAAGCGATGCAGGAAAAGGTCAGCCGTTCAGGTGTCGCTGTTAATTGCATCGCTGCACAGAACATACTTTCTTTGGGGGCTGACGAACGCTTTGGGCGTAGAGTGCTCGTCCTTTCGTCGGATGCCAAGCCCGTCGGCCAGCGCTGTCGCACGAAAACTAAAGTAAACAAGTATCTGATGGTCGCAACTCACTACTTTTGACTGCACAGGTTAAGGAACAATAAAACTACCCGCGTCACCTAATTCAGACAAACGTCGACATGCAACACAACACATGTGAGGGGGGTGTATTGTAACAGGTGAACTTTACGAGCGCGCCTTTCCACGCACTCCAAGAGCTGCATTGCATTGCAACTAATAGCGGCGTAAACGCCCGCCGCTATCGATGGGCGCTCTCACGGTGGGCGCTGAAACAAGGTATTTATTGATAATGATCAAGTGAAACAGATGGTATCTTCTTTTCTCGCCATGCGTATATAAAATGGATTAGGAATTTTATTTTAGTTGAATGAATCTAACTGCGTCTCGCTTTAATTTAAAAAAACGCTTTTTTTTTCTTTCCCATTGTTTATTCCCTCCAAACATAGTCGCGCTTCAATCGCTGCTCCCATAACCACCCTTGCTGATGTCAGTGACAATTCGTTCTGAACCGCTTTTCGCCCGAAGCTTCGCGACCTATATGGATCGACCTTGCATTTTTCATCTATGCAATTCATGAAATCAGACACAGTTATTGAAGGGGGCCTATATATTAGCAAATACTGAAAAGCTTCGACATTTTATCATGGGAGATTCAAAATGAGAGGATATAACAGCACACTATTTCACAATATTGCATTTCACGCTGTCATGAACATCAATCGATACACCACCAGCCCTTTTATTTTCTCTGCAGATTGATGGACAACCGTAGTTCGCAAACGGCACGGTATCATGGTTATCAGTAGACCACATTTCGGTGAAAGCTCAGAAAGCAAACTGGTGATTTAAGTTGCTCAAAATGAAGTCGACACATTATTTTTTTCTTTTGAAGACTTTGCGCATTAAGGTGAATCAGTGATAACAGTTCTTGTGGCGTGAAGCAATTGTCTGGAAGGCCTCAGAGTCATAGTAGTTTGTTAGGTTTCAGAAGAGGACGTAATCACCTCTTGCGATCAGCTTTCATTTTATCTCATTTTATTGCGATAGCAATTATACGGACACTTCAACCGGATTTCTGCCGTCGGCGTCGCCGTCCCCGTCGTCGTCGCCGTCGCCGTCGCCGTGAGGTTCTGTATAGATTCCAAGGGCGATAAAATCGTCGCCGCGCGCCGTATGCGCGAGCGAAAGCGCGCGGGGTGACCGTCGCGCGAAAGGCCGTGGGGGTATGGGAGGGAGGGAGGGAGGCGGGGCGGCGCTGTGCTCCGGCACCAAAGGCGTATCTTGCCACTCAATCTCCCACGCGAAAGCAACAAAGCGGGAAGACGGGGGGAGGGGGGCAGCTTCTCCTCTGCCAACAACTTCTCCTTTGCACTTTGCCCGGGTATGCCGGTCGTCCGCACCGTCTCTTATTTCCACACTGCTCTGACCTTTGCATGCGCTGTGCATTCGCCGCTCAGTTTCCGTTGAAGCGATAGACCGCGCGAACCTGCGCTTGCTGCCAGCGTTTTGACAGTCGTTGGCTGCGGTCATTCAGTGTGATCTATTCATGTTTGCTTGTGTGCGCTGACACCACGATTGTTAATTCAGTTAGTAAGCCAATGTGTCCAAGTTTATGCAGCCGATGAAACTACTATGCCTACTCGGAATAGCTCTCTACTAATTTGCTATCGCAATCCACGCTTCGCCTTTCGAGCGAAACTGCGACATTTTTTCTAGATCCTGGAATGTTGCAATTTTAATCACCTTATGACTCGGGCTGCGGCGCACGAAAAGTTTGCCGTTCTTATGTCATGCGAAATCGTGTTTGTTTTCAAAAGCCCTAGTTTGCATCAGAAAAGCTTCTTATTGCATGCCGTGAGGTTTTCACTGAAGAATATAGCTGACTTTGCTTTCTTGAGTTCCTCTTTTCTTTGCAAGCCCTTTTTGTTTAGTTTGACGAGATTAATATCGCACCATCACAGTATTGGGCTTGTCTCCCTTCCTCTCGTTTCTTGAAGCTAGTCGGTGGGCCGCTTCACTGTCACACTCAGAAAACTGTGCAAGCTTAAGATCAGTTGCCAATTGGTTGAGTTCTACCAGAAGGTTTTCATTGTCGTGATAGGCCAAGTCATTCACTCCAAGATTTAGGCGTCTGCTGTACTGATCTAGCTCGTTCAACTCACGCTGAAGTTTTAACAGTGGAGCTGTTTAAGCTCTTGGTTAGGCCGCGTAATGCAAACAAAAACTGTGGGCCGATCCTGGAGGTACTGCAGAAAGGGTCCAAGTGCAATGGCACACACCCCTGTGAACTAGCGAAGCTGTTTAAGTTCGAGGATGGTCCGTCAGTATACGCCGCAAAACTTCCACTTGCTGATAACGTCAACATGCGTCACCTAGCAACGCTTCACCCCAGCTGCGCCGACCCTCGCCACAGCTGCGTGAGATGTGACGTCATCGCGCTCGCCGCATCGCTTCGCCTTAGCTTTGCGCAGCCATGAGGTCACCGCGCCGTGCGGAGTGGTTGCCGCGGCTGCGCATACACGGAGCTAAGCCGCGACGTCACTGCGCCAACCGACAGGAAATATAGGTCCGCGTCACCGCCGCGGCGACACCAAAGCTCCACCGTCTCCGCGCCGAGCACATCGCCGAGAAGATGGGGCGGCCGAAGAAAAGCGTCGGCCGAAGAAAAGCGTCACTCCTGAAGAAGATGAAGCGCGGCGCGAAAGTCGCCTCGCCACTACTCGAGAGCGAGTGAGACGACTTCGTTCCGATCCCAAGTATCGCGCCGCCGAAGCGGCGGCAAAACATCGGTGATTCGCAGAAGATCCGGAGTTACGAGCCCGCGAAACCGAACAAAAGTGTTTGAGCGTCCAGAATCGTCCTGATACTTTAATGACCGAGTGTTCGTTGCTCCTTGGGCAGTCGATCATTCCGGGATGATCTTGCACAAACCGAGGCCGAGTCTCGAAGCATAACCTCGCAAAAACTTCGCCAAACCGAGAAAAAGATAGGTGGGGTCACCAGCTTCGCTGTTTGCTCAGTCTTCGCGCCACTAGTGTGAAGCTGCCCCTAATTTTTTTTCACGTCTTTTTCTTTAGCCTGGGCTTCAAGCTTCACAACTCGCTTTCTGAGATCTGAGATGTCTGCAGACTGCTGTGTCATATGCGCAAGAATCTCATCGTAGTTACTGGACATAACTTTCATAGATTCCTCAATACTATCGACAATTGCTTTAATTTGGGACAGGGCGTCAACCTTTGATTTGATGTCCAGTAGCTCAATAAGCTTGCGATGAATTGCCGCAAGCTCCGAGGTGAACTTCTTTTCTAATGTATCACTTTGCATTACCGCGGAATTGGCGCTACGTGTCAACGCTTTGCACGTTGCGCATGTCCTAGTAAATAAATAACTAAGTAAATAAATGGTTCCTAGTTCTTTTCATTGCGAGTGCGACGGTTGCTCTCTCTCTCTCTCTCTTTCCCTCTCTCTCTGCGCACATTGAGCACGAACACATGGAGCTCTCACCGATGGCAAGGCTGATGGCGTAGCCGAAGGGAGCCTGGCACCAGGCGAGGCCGCTCACGTAGACTACCTCGGCGGTGCCGTTGATGTACCCTCCGCCTACCCAGGTGGCTGCACACAACACGTAAATTTAGCAACACAACACCACACGTTTTCCACACGAATATTCAAGCTGACATGGCGGTGGCGGCTTTCAATCACTTATTAAGCCCTAGATCGTGTCCCCACCACATCAGACATTCACCGCATGCTGCTACTTTGTCCTGGCATACATGTAATTAGGCACAAAGGCACTTACGTGTGTATTTATAAGTGTAAAGCATGTAAAGTAGGCATTAGTTTGGAAATGTTTTTCGTTAGCTGTGTTTAAGGAAATGTTGACCATGGCCATGTATATGGCCCATGTACGTGGCCCGATGCCTGCCATGTATAATCTTCTTTGACATGTTAAATGTGCACAAAAACTGTACTTGCTAGAGCAAAAAAAAAATAAAGCGAAATATGGTGACTAAAGTTCAAAGGTTCGCAAAATATTGTGACAGAAGCGAGATAGGGGCGAATGATATATTTACAAGATATATACAGAGGAGGCGAGGGCAAGAGATGTCCGATCCGGCCCAAGAGCTAGCGCCTTCCTCGTCGTCTTTGTCGCTCTGCCAAGCATCGCGCTGATCCATGTATGGATCGCTCCGTAACATCATGATACAATGAACGAGATTGCCACATCTGAAACTCGGTATACTCGCAAGTATGGAGAGAAGAATATCCCTACTATTCCCATATACTACGTCCACAATTACAGCGTCTTACAGAGTTGAGCGAAACATACAGCAATGGGCACCAAACTATTGCAATGTTTTATTGAAAAAAGAGGGGAGGAACAATCATGTGACACAAGTTTATTGTAAAATACGCGCTGCAGTTAGATCAAAGGCGCAAGCCTGCTGTGTTTTTAACTCTCTTTTTTGAGATGGTGTGGAAGCTGTTTTGTTTCGTATTGTTTTATTTTTTGCAGAATGTACCTGGAAACAGTACATTCATCGTGCAAATTATGGAAGGTGTTTCTTTGTAACTGTACATGGCTTATTATTTATACACATCCACATTATGCTCGCCGAGTTATTGGTCTGCTACAAGCGCTTTCTCGAAGCCGCTCAAGTTAGAGTGGTTTTACGCCTGTGAATAGCGTGTCCTCCTAAGCAAGCCATCTTAATCAGCAACACTGCAAAATAGTTACTGGTTACTTATTTATTGATTTATTTTTATTTATTTCAATACTCTCAATGCCACGTGGGGCGTTACAGAGAGGACTGGGTCTCAATACAATAATTGGAAATCGCGGTTTTGAAAGATGATGGAACGGGGATGCTGACAATGGAGGCGGGGAGGCGGTTCCAGCTGGTCGATGTCCTTGGAATGAAGGAATAAGCGTGTAGGTTTGTACGTGAACTTGGTACGTGGACCTTGAAGTTGTGATCGGTGCGTGCTGAAATATAATGAGAAGCAGCGAGTAGTGTATTCTTGAGGTGATGATTGGTATAGTATATTTTGTGGAATAGCCCAAGCCGCGCCATTTTTCTTCGTGTCGCAAGGTCAGGGAGGTCCAGCAAAATTTTCATAGCAGTAACACTTGCGGTGCGAGAGTAATTAGAAAGGATGAAACGGGCGGCTCGGTTTTGAATAGCTTCAAGAGAGGAGGTAAGCGAGGCAGAGTGAGGATCCCAGATACAGGCGGCATATTCGAGTTTCGACCCTACAAGTGTTTTATACAATAACTGTTTTAAAGAGATAGGAGCCAATGAAAAGTTTCGGCGAAAGAAACCTAACATGCGATTAGCATTGTTAGCCACGAAATCTATGTGAGTTTGCCATGTCAAGGTATTAGATATATGAACGCCAAGGTATTTATATGAGCTAACGGTTTCTAAGATAACATTATTGAGAAAGTAAGGATAAAGGGTAGAAGTGTTACTGTTACGACATACTCTCATTACTTTGCATTTATTTACGTTCAGTTTCATTAGCCATTGAGTACACCAGACTTGAACTTCGTTCAGATCAGCTTGAAGCAGCAGTGCGTCGCCTGGTTTAGAAGCTTTCTCCCATGCAAACTGAATCAAAGTCAAAGTCCAAAGCCAACGACCACGCAACGAACCCAAGAAATGCTGAGCGACCCGATGCGCTGCATATGTGATCTGGTTGCTTGTTTAGGATTGTATTTTTTCCAACGTTGAAGTTGAATGAAGACATTTCGTTAAGTTGCATAGCCTTTATATTAGATCATGTAGCCATTGATTACACGCACACACTCACACTTTCGCGGACGACTATACACTTGTGATCTCTCTAGTAGACGGCCGGAGGCTCTGCTGTTGCCGATACACGGTATCGGCCTTACGGCCACGATCGCGCTTACGTTCGCGTACGGCAGCCTCTTCTGCAGTGCGCTGCATCCGCGGCCTACCCATGGTGACGCCCGGGAATGCATTGCGTGACGCGCGTAATGGAATGCAGATCTATACAGTTCATCTTGGTAGCGTGGTGTTCCCATTGTTCTTATCGGTACAACTGCGAGTGTAAACAGTAGTGTTCTACGATACTTAAGTTGTGCGCCGTTGTTCTATTGTGTGCGCAGATAGTTCAATTGGGTAAGTTGGCTTTCCTGAAGTGAGTTTTAGGCGCTCACGGACGAATCAGTGAGGACTAGAAATCTTCGCTTTAAAAAGTAGGGTGCAGGGCTGCGATTTTGTAGCAACCGCTTTTCTGATGCTATTATTTTTACCGCTTTTCGCGCTTCGTCGATGCTCGATAACGATGCTCCGCCCGCGTTATATACGTCTTACCAGACGGCCGTGAACGGTGGATGATAAGAATGGCACAGAATCGAGTGTAAAGCATGCTAGGAAATGCGGCCCAACACTGCACCGCTCATTCGCACCTGTCATTGTGAACACGCCGACAAAGAGGCCGATGTTTCTCCCGGCGAGCATGATGTTGGACTGCTCGCCAACGGTGACGCTCTGCGAGTCCTTTTGCTGGCCGCCGCCCTTTCGTCCCGCCCAGATGCCTACGATGAGGATGACCAGGTAGAAGAACACAATGGCCACCAGGCCAGGGACGTTGACCGCCATGGCCTTCGAGGAAGACAGACGGAGAAGGGCTCTTGAGCCTTGGGGTTAGTGGCTGCTTGCCGGTCACTACCAGTCTTCTTCTTCCAAGCACGGGATTACGATGATGATGAGGAGGAGAATGATGATTTCCTTAAAAAATGAGAAAGACACCTGATTCTAGGTCTGTCCCTGCACGCTGTGAGCGATAGACCAATTGACAGTAATTGACAGTCTAGTTCGGGTAGCACGAAGCACGCACGTTGTTGTTGTTGCCACTTTTAAAATATTCTAAATATATGTTGAAATATGGCCCGTACCCCCGAGGGGGGATTGGCCGAGTTCGTCGGCCCTTCCATTCGTCGGCCCTTCCATTACCGGGAACAGGGGGGCACGCAAAGCTTGTCGTACCCTCAAAATTGGGTGTCGCGTTCCCTGTCGTCGGGGTTCGCTGCCCTTCGTTGACGCTGGGCTTCGGTAAGACGGGCTTTTAACGTGGGATCCGCTGCTCTGCCGTTGTAACCGAGCCTGGGCTGCCTTCAACGCAGGTTCCGCATGGCGAGTGCGAGCCTGCTCCCGGCGACGTTGACGGCGTTTCTAGTCGAAAACGGCCTGTTCCGCCGCCGACCGAACAATGCGGGCCTTTCCATCCGTTTGCCGTGCGTGCACTGAAAAGGAGACCCGACGCAACACGCGAGAGACCCTTTCCTTCCTTTGCCCTTCCCCGGGCGCACGCCCGCTCCTGATTGGGTGCTCCTGTCACGTGTTACGGGCGCGCGGATCACGTGTTTCACCAGTTTTCCTTTACTTGCGCGAGACTTGCGCGAGACAGGCTTTTTGCGGTCACACTTTCAACGGCACCGACACTTGCAAAGCAATACAAGCTTCGCTTGAAAAAAATCAAGCACAATTCCACTGCTGTGAAGGTGGATTACCAGCGAAGCAGTTTAGCACACGACATAGACGTGACACAGAATTTATATTAAAGGTATGAGCAAATTTTATTAAAACGAAAGCCTTATATCGTTCAGTTCAGTCGACCTTCAACGTCCCTGTGCGAAAACTGTGTCGTTGAAGTGAAATGGTACACAAAGGTAAGGTTTCTTCGACTCATGACAATAGTGATTTTACACAGCACTTAACAACTGTATGTACAATATAATATATACAGTGGATACAATACAACCATTATGTATTACAAACAATACGCTGATCTATGGTGTTGGGCTGCTGAGCACGAGGTCGCGGGATCGAATCCCGGCCACGGCGGCCGCATTTCGATGGGGGCGAAATGCGAAAACACCGGTGTACTTCGATTTAGGTGCACGTGAAAGAACCCCAGGTGGTCTAAATTTCCAGAGTCCCCCACTACGACGTGCCTCATAATCAGATCGTGGTTTTGGCACGTAAAACCCCATAATTTAATTTTAAATTAATTTTAACTGAAATCGTACACGATGACGACTCGGTGTAGTAAGTCAATTACTACACCGACCCGGCATCATGTCTTACTATATGTGCAAACGCTCAAGCAATAGTTTTGATGGTGCACGGGTCGCCGTCGTCATTGTGTTAATAAGATAAAGTTAATTCAGGCACTCGAACGCCTTTGGCGGGAGTCGCGCCGTCGACCTTTGGTCGCAGTCGAACCCAGGAAGTGTAGTGTTAATTAGGGCGAGGTTAATTAAGGCACAGTTAAGGTAGCGTCAATTAAGGCACTCGAACCCGCGACCTTTGGTTGGAAACAATCACTAATAATAATTAAGTAACAACGCATTCCAATGAGAATGTGAATTAATTTAATTAATGTCTCTAGAGCGCGCAGGCTTTGGCCATCACCCTCTTTGGTGTATGCCAAAGTCAGAGAAAGAGAAATAAACCTTTATTTTCTGAAATGGTAATCCGAGTCAGGACGCGGTTCACCCTAGGTGGGAGGATTCCTTATTCCAGGAACCCTCTGGCTTGGTTTGCCTCCTTGGCCCGGGTGACAAGACTGCGTTGGTCGTCCAGGTCGTCAAAGGAAAGCTTCGCCTCCCACGTTTCAGTGGTGGTATTAAAGTGCGCTGAGCTGGGGTGTTCTTCTTCTGTCGTCTTGTTGAGCTTGTGAGCTGGGGTCTGGGGATGTGTCACGCAGTTGTCAATCCTGGAACATGTGTTGCAGGGTGTCTGGGAGGTCACAGTGGGTGCATGTGTACGAGTACTGCATAGGATAGAGTCTGTGCATGATTATTCTGCGTACATTCCGCGGTGTTTGTCTGTAGGCGGCGGAGGATGACTCCTTCCTCTTTGCTCAGCTTCTTGTGTGGTGATGGGTCTGCTGAGTCGGTGGTGTTGCAGAAGCTCCGAGTACTTTAGGGTGATCTCATCAACGTTGGTGGCTGGCCTAATGTGGGATGGCAGGAAAGCCCGGCTGGTATGCAAGCGGGCAGCGGCGTGTGCCGCCTCATTTCCTGTCATGCCCTGATGGCCTGGAATCCAGTCGATGTGAGTGTCGGGGAGCGGGGCGCGTGCGATGTGATTTTGAAGTATCTTGAGTGCGGTTTCTGATATGCGTCCTTTTTGATAGTTGTGAGCTGCTGCTTGGGGATCAGTGAGGATTACGGCTACTTCAGGGCAAGTTGTTATCGCCAAAGTGACTGGCAATTTTTCTCTTTTGGTGACGGCGGTCATCCCGAAGAAAGACACACGCGCATGCACTTTTATTTTGATCGGCGGTTTTGATCGGCTGCGTACATTCGCGTGGAAGACTACTGCCGCCTAGGGGAGCCGGAGGAAACTAGACACGCGCGACGAAACCACTACCCGCTGGAAAGCAGGCACGCCCGACGGGACCGCCACGCCGGTAGAGCGGAAGGAAACTAGGCACGCAAGTGCTTGGAACGACGTCAAAGAGAGGACGGCGCGATCGTACACATGGCCGACGTGGGCCGCACAGCGGCAAATCTTTGAGAAACCCTTATCCAAGCAAAGCTTTCTATGTCTGATTCGTCCCTGAGCGCCGAACACGCACTGCAGGAAAGCCAACTTACACAATGGAACTATCTGCGCATCTTCGCACACAAAAGAACAACGGCGCACGACATAAGTATCGCAGAACACTACAGTTTACATTCGCAGTTGTACCGATAAGAACAATGGCAACTGCAACGCCACGCTACCCAGACGAACTGCATATATCTGCGTTGCATTACGCGCATCACGCAATGCATTCCCGGGCGTAACCATGGGTAGGCCGCGGGTGCAGCGCACGGCAGAAAAGGCTATCCTACGCGAACGTAAGCGCGAGCGCGATCGTGCCCGTGTATCGGCAACAGCAGAGCCTCTGACCGTCTACCACAGCGATCGCAAGGCAATACTGTGCAAGTGTAGAGTCGTCCGTAAAAGTGTGAGAGTAATCAACGGCTACATTATCTAAAGAAACGGCTATGCAACTATGGTAATTAGCCGAAAATAATATACGAAGGAGCAAGGGCATCCGGTTCCTCAGGTTTGCTGCTGTCTTGGGACCACAAGCTCACCACAGAAGGGGTAGCACGCGTCATGAAGGACATACGCTGTGTACGTATGCGCTCTTCGAAATGGGTCTTGACGGGTGCCTCACTTTAGTCTTTCCACATTACAAGATTTGCTCAAACAATTTCTCTTCTGGAGCGATGCAGCACTCACACCGCTTCAAAACGTCTACCGCTGCGCTGCTGATATCTTCGGGAATTTCGCTGCAAACTTAGGCAATTATACTTTTTCAGCGTAAGCTGTTATCGGCTCATTCTAATAGCCGTTTCGTCACGTTGTTGTCCGCCGCCGCGTAACCGCTATCGCCCGAAATACGAAAAAAATGTACCCGGTCTCCGCCGGGATCGAACCCAAGCCCACTGCGTGGGAGTCGGATATTTTACCACTGAGCCACGGAAGCGCTCGCTATCAGCGTTAGAAAAAGGCCCTACAAACGCGCCCTAGGCGCGTTTATAGGGCCAACTTTTCAAGACGTTTCAAGCCACGACGTACAAGTTTAGCGCAAAATTAAATAAGTAATAAGAAAAAATGGCGTAGAGCTACATGCGGTCGCGATAGTGTCGTAGTTTCGTTTTTGCTCCATGCATCATCGCACGCGCCTGTTCCGCTCTACAGTGTTGCAGAGTTTGGTTGCGTGTTGCGTGGCTCGAAAAACGTTGACTTCGCGGGAAACAGCCAGAAAATGCCTCGTGTGTGTAGTGTTGAGGGCTGTATCAACGGCGCAAGGTGCTTGCTCAGGGGCAGCCGCAGTGTTGACCCGACTGTGTCCTTTCATGTGGTGCCGTGCGATGAGCCCCGGCGTTCGCAATGGCTCAGTGCTCTGGCAATGATAAAACGGCAAAAGAGACAGAGAAACCGATGGTGTGCTCTCTGCATTTCTCACCGTCGGATTATGTATATATTCCTGCCCCCGGAAAGTATCTTGACGTGCCCCAGAGGCCAGTCCTTTCTCGAGCAGCCATCAATGTCGCCTTCACCAAATCCCCTACTGATGCCCCTACTGATGCGCGCGTACTCGGTATGGTTTTTTCGCGTCTTTGTTGAAATGACATTCAGCACACACCGATCGGCAAACTTTGTTGAAATTACATTCAGCACACACCGATCGGCAAACTGGCCGATCGGTGTGTGCTGAATGTCATTTCTACAAAGACGCGAAAAAACCATACCGAGTACGCGCGCAACTTTCTACGCTTGTTCTGTCGGGAACATCGTCACCTGGCGGACAGGCCGCCTCGCCTTCCGTCGGCGCGGCCGGCTGCTCACAGCCATCGTACGGGGAAACACCTACCGCGCGAGCACGGAGGATCATTTCGTGCTGCGTTTCACTGAAGTCGCTGAAATGCAGTCCTGCTTCCCAGGCGAGCTCTTAGTTGCAAGGTTCAGCGTCAGCAACGGTAACCATCGCGGCCACTGAACACCTTAGCAAAAGTCGCAGCGAACGCAAACGCAGCGGCCACGCAGCCTAAGGTGGAGCGAGCGCCTCGGCCGTTTACGGAAGCGGTGACGTATCATGGCGCCTTCTGATTCGCTGAGAGCAATGAAATCCGTGACGACACTGCTTCAGCGCCGAATCTGGGGTGAGAGAAATTGAGGAAGAGTTATTTGGTCTTTGTTTACAAATTTCTCCGCTAATAACTCATATTTTTGCACCCAACAAAAACTGCATGTATTCCTGAAGGTCCTTCTTTTATTCCAGCTGAACTTCCTGTTTCATTTTAGTGTCCCTTTAAGGGTTAGTTCCCCGAGGATCGTCTCGTCTCCCAAACTTTGGCTCATACCCACGATGGGGGATTGGCCAAGAAGCAGGCGGTTTCAACTATGTTTATTAGAAATTTAGCACAAAAATATTTGCGTAGCTTGCACTGGAGCCGCAATCCTAAACAGACAGCATAGCTGATGGGCAGCTAGCTAGTCCTGGCTTTTGGGCTAGGCTAAGCTCTACCTTTTCCTTCCTAGCATTGTCCGTAATTTATTGATTATTCATCGATTATCGATTAGCTATTGATTGGCTATTGATTGTCTATCGCAAGGTATTGGCCACGTATTTGGGCTTGGCTAAGCACTACTGAATCAAATGCCTTTTCATAATCTATGGAAGCCATATAGAGAGGTTGATATACTACAATCAACCTCTCTATATGGCTTTCATAGATGATGAAAAGGCATTTGATTCAGTAGAGATACCAGCAGTCATAGAGGCATTGCGTAATCAAGGAGTACAGGAGGCATGCGTGAATATCTTAGCAAACATCTACAAGGATTCCACAGCTACCTTGGTTCTCCACAAGAAAAGTAGGAAGTTACCTATCAAAAAATGGGTCAGGCAAGGAGACACAATCTCTCCAATGCTATTCACTGTATGCTTAGAAGAAGTATTCAAGATCTTAGACTGGGAAGGCTTAGGAGTGAGGATCAACGGCGAATATCTCAGCAGCCATCGGTTTACAGACGACATTGTCCTATTCAGCCACAATGGAGACGAATTACAGCGAACGATTGAGGACCTTAATCGAGAAAGTGTAAGAATTGGGTTGAAGATGAATATGCAGAAGACAAAGATAATGCTCAATAGCCTGGCAAGGGAACAAGAATTCAGGATCGCCAATCAGCCTCTAGATTCTGTAAGGGAGTACGTTTATCTAGGTCAATTACTCACAGGAGACCCTGATCACGAGAAAGAAATTTACAGAAGAATAAAATTGGTTTGGAGTGCATACGGCAGGCATTGCCAAATCCCGACTGGGAGCTTACCACTGTTGCTGAACAGAAAAGTGTACAATCATTGCATTCTACCGGTGCTAACATATGAAGCAGAAACATGGAGGTTAAGAAAGAACCTCGAGAACAAGTTAAGGACCGCACAAAGAGCAATGGAACGAAAAAAATGTCACAGTTTCGCCCTAAGGTCGAAGCAATGAATGCGATAGCAACACAGCAATGTCATACGAAGTAAGGTGAGCGGCTTTGGTAGCAATATGAATTGTAGTAAACATGAGCTGATTAAGTAAGCAGGTGTGCTGCGGCGTAAGTAGACCGACATGAAGAGAGACTCGATGCCCACGAGAAGGCGCGTGTGAAACGGTGGTGTTGATGAGAAGCGCTTCCCGTGGGCAGCGCGTGCGAAGGGACACACCTGTAGCGCTGCACTGCCGATCCGGGCAGCATTACATGTGTAGCGTGCGTTGGAAAATGTGGCCCGACTATTACTAACTGAATGAACAAACGTGGTGCGAGCGCGCACAAACAAACATGAATAGATCACACTGATTGACTGCAGACAACGACTGTCAAAACGCTGGCAGCAAGCCCATACGCTGCAGCGGGCGAAGGTACGTGCGGTCTATCGCTTCAACAGAAACTGAGCGGCGAATGGACAGTGCATAAAGGTCAGAGCCGTGTGGAGATAAGAGATGGTGCGGCGAGCGAGCGACGAGCGCGGTTGTTGGCGGAATAGAAGTGCGCCCCCCCCCCCCCCGCTCCCTCCGGCGCTGGCTTCCCGCTTCCTTGCTTGCGCGTGGGAGAGATAAGAGACTGTGCGGGCGAGCGACGAGCGCGGTTGTTGGCAGAGAAGTGCCCCCCCCCCCCGGCTCCCTCCGGCGCTGGCTTTCCGCTTCCTTGCTTGCGCGTGGGAGATTGAGTGCGTTCGCTCTCCGTGATAGCGCGCGTCCCCGCACGCTTCCGCTCGGGCATACGGCGCGTGGCGAAGATTTTATCTATACGGAACCTCACGGCGACGGCGACGACGACGCCGACGGCAGAAATCCGGTTGAAGTGTCCATATAATTGCTATCGCAATAAAATCTTAGGACTAACGTAAGAGACAGGAAGAGAGCGTTGTGGATCAGAGAACAAACGGGGATAGCTGATGTTCTAGTTGACATTAAGCAAGAAATGGAGCTGGGCAGGCCATGTAATGCGTAGGATGGATAACCGGTGGACCATTAGGGTTACAGAATGGATACCAAGAGAAGGGAAGCACAGTCGAGGTCGGCAAAAAACCAGATGGGATGATGAAGTTAGGAAATTTGTAGGCGCAAGTTGGAATACGCTAGCGCAAGACAGGGGTAATTGGAGATCACAGGGAGAGGCCTTCGTCCTGCAGTAGACATAAAATATAGGCTGATGATGATGAAGCACTACTAAGTGATCCCCAGCATTTCCCGGAATTTATTGATTATTTGTCGATAATAGATTAGCTATTATTTGGCTATCGATTGGTTATCGCAAGGTATTGGCCACGTCTTGGGCTAAGCTAAGTCATCCCCAGAATTTTCCGGAATTTATTGATTAATGATCGATTAGCTATTCGCACTGAACACGCATTGGTCTATAAGCCGTCTTCAAGACGTCTTCACAAGATAAGCAGGACGTTTTTAAAACCATTTAAACGTTTACAAGGCGTCATGGAGACGTTTTGGCAGGATATTAATAACTTCTTCAAGACATCTTACCAAGATTTTGTCGGACGTCTTGTAGCCGTCTCTAAGACCGTCTAATGCACCGCCAAATTTGGGATGCCAGACGTTCTACAGGACATCTGGCAGACGTCTTAAAGACGGCTAGAAGACGTCTTGCAAGAGTGTTTTGAAAACGGTTACAAAACGTTCTGCAGCACGTTTTGAGGATGTCTTGAAAACGTTTTTAAATGCTTTACACATCTACTGGTAAACGAAGGTACGGCCTTTTCTAGTCGTTCTTATTTAGCTAATTAAGCCCTAAATTTTCTTTTACAGTATTTATAGCATTTACAAAAGATAGTGACAGGGCAAAATATGCTTAGTCTAAAGTGCAGATGACGTGAAATCTGAACACGACGTAGGTCATTTCAACACAGAATGTATTCCATAAAGTTACCGTTACCAAGTCTTCACTTTGAGGAAAAAAATGTGAAGAAACCAATAAGCAATAAACATGGTGACTGTGAATATATACATACTATATAAAGTACAACGGACTTGACCTCTCTAAACTTTAGTTCGACACCTAATCTAGCACAAAGATGACATTTTAAGTAGCCTCTAGAAGCTAAAGTTAGGTCATATTGCAATCCAGATGGTCTGTCTCCTTCCGATGTCAACTATAAAATGAAATGTTGCTTAGCCTCGGTGATCTGGCTAGAAACGGCATACACTGCCCATTACGGTCCGGGAAGACCCAATATCATTTTACTTACCTTGTCAACACTGACCTAGATTTGCAGATGGAATGTCAAAGACTCCTGCAACACTAATAAAGAAGTTTTCCTTGCATGGATGTTTGGCATGCTCAAGAATTTAGATGCACAAAACACCCTTGCATTATAGCATTAATTGTAAACGAATTGAGTGTCTCCCTGTTATCTGCTACATAGAGAAATCAATGAGGATGTTCCTCTACCTCGCAATATTGAAAAAAGCTTGGCTTTACCGACAGCACCAATGCCTATGGCCCATTTCTTACAACCCACCATAGCATCACTGAAATATTGGCAAAGCCACAAAAGCGATAAACACGTGTCAAAACCACGCACGCTTCACATAAAGCATGATTATTCACACAAATAAAGCGCTAAAGTGGCCAAAGGTTTCAAATCATTTTTTATAAATCAGTCACACGCCACTACATAAGCAAAACGGTTCTAATGCACCTCCTAGAGTTTTGCATTGTGGCTGTCTGTTATCCCAAATTGGCCACTTCACGATTAATGGAGCTGGTTTAGACAGTTCAACAGGTTGAGGCACCCGCAGAAAATTCAGCGTGTTCCAATGATGCTTGACGTCAGATTTGGCACCTGCAATTAGAAGATAAGACAAAAGATTAACAAATATGTTACAGAGAAACTTCGTTATAACGAAACGGGTTATACAAATTATTGTATATATATATATATATATATATATATATATATACAACAAAATGACATTCCCGCTGAAATCCCCGAAGATATCCATGTTTTTACAACCTCGTTTCAACGAAGTAAAATTATCCTGCCAATAGATACACCAAACTTGATTTTCCTCCGAAACAACAAATGACCGACCCTTGCAGGCTCGCTTCTGCTTTCCGCAGGGTAGATCACACATTCCGTGCCGATGTTTGAAACCTTTGGGTATTTATGTTGAATCCACCGTCGAACACTGGTTCTTCTCACGACTACGCGTACTTGCGCACAAGCAGACTCTCAGATCGACATCGTAATTTCTCTCACTGCAGCACCGCGCAGGCTATAGTTAGTGCAGCTATAGGCGTGGCCTCGAAGATTTCGCCGATGCAATTTCAGAGGCCACGCCTCCCTGTGTTTATCACGTGCTGCTCGCACACGACGAACGTTGTTGGTGTCGCATCGTGCAACCAATTCAACCGCGTCGCCATTTCGCCGGTTTCGTCATGCGAGAGACGACCCAACTAAAAACGGTAACGAAAGACCATCGCATTGAAACAGAACGCAGCTACCGTAAACGCAATCGTGTCAGATGCTAAGAACTGATGTGTTAAGGACGGCGAAGTTTCTTTTGCTCTTTTATTAGAAGTTCAGCGAGCACGTGGCCATGTAGTGGTTCTGCTGGCCGAAAAGCCGTCTTCTTCTATGCAAGTTCAAATTTGTGCGCGACATTGCGCATATATAGCAGTGAACGGCAGTAATGAATATAATGACCTAATTTTGGCTCCCCCTTCAACTTCGCTATAAAAAGATTTTGTTGCAATGACTGATGTTCCCACTCATTTATTCCGCAGCCTTTTTTGCAAACAGTAACTGTTAGAAATCTGACCTAGGCATCTGCCCTATGCAGATGCAATAATGCCATCGCTGCGATTCGGCCTTATCTGTAGCCTCGGTAGCAAGCCCCCGAGATACTACCGTGAAATCCGGATTCTTGGCGATAACGACAGCCTTGTCCAAGAAGGCCAGTGCCATGGTCGGAGGCTGCCACGTCCTCCGCAAGTACGTAGCAAGCGACATTTTTCGTTTTCACATCATACACAAGCTGCAAGCCCTTTTTCGAAATTGCATCTTTTGTTGATTTAAACGTAGTAGCAGTTTGCGCCGAAAAACAATTCTACACCATGTCCTTCACAGGTACCAGTTCATGATGCAATGTGCAGGCAGGAACATATGTGCGCCGCGCGTCATAGGTTTTCAGAACACGTGGCAAGGCCTCCTCTTGGGGACATGTTGCATGGCAGCGTCAACTCAAGGACGCGTGGCTAAGCGAGGTCACTGGCCAGCCTGAACGATGTTCTACGCAACGAATGAAACACTTCCGGGGTAACCGCACCCAGAAAGTTCGCGACGTGCTTTGAGCCAGGCGCGTAGCCCGGATATTTTTTTCGGAGGTGGGGGTGGGGGAGCTAAAGCACCACGATCGTCTTGACTGCGGTGCTTCGTTCTTCTTAAGCTCCTAGGCGTCGGAGAAGCGTTGAGACGCGAATGCCCATAATAGCGGATACGCACCTAGAAGGATACGCGCCTTTCTTAATAGGCGACGTACCAGGCACAAAAGGGGGCATGGCGCCGGCCGTAAAAAAATTTTAAAATTGAGGGGGAAGGGGGGGGGGGGGGAGCGCCCAACACCATATCCACTAAGCAACCACGGCGGGTGAAAGCAATCATTCTGAAAGCGCTTGAGGCAAGAAATCTATGTCAAAGAGATCAATTAGAAATTAATCAGAAGTGAAGAAACAATGTCGTTTCTAATGACCTTGCGGAGCACATGGCAACCTGGATATGCCACCGACGAGACAAGGCTTCTATCATTGCTAAGGAAACTGGATTTGAAGGGAGTTTCTGGAATCCCTTGCTATCCGGACTACAAAAAAACTACAGAAAAATGCTGTATCGCAACGATGGCAATATCCCGCCTGCATAGTCAGAATACCGTCGTTAGGAGCAGTTCGTGTTGTGAACAAGGCTTCCGTTTTTCTTTCTTCTAACATGAACTCCAGAACCAAGAGAAAGTATAAGCCAGATGCAGCATTGAACTTGAATTTATTATCCTAGATGTTTCAAAGTATGCAAGTCAATGTAAGTAAAAAAAACTGAAGATGGCAAAGTTCTACGTATTAATCATTCTTGTGGTTTAAATTAGGACAGATAGATTTGTCAAGAACCAAGTGAAGCAGCATAAAAAAAATTCGGTCTAAACTAGCAGTTAATGAGGACACAAAAATACATATGCCGCACATACAGTACACACGTTAAATTTATTTATTTAAAGGCGCACACGATAGGACATTACATCCGTATGTTATTCTGAAGGCCAACATCTTGTTCTGTCATTACTGAGGCCGCAATGACTTATTCACCTTCTCCTGTCATCCTCGCCTCAGTGGTAAGCTCAAACTACTCAGCGGTTGGTTCAGCTTAACAGCATACTCAATTAAAATGACAATTACATGACAAGCGTCATGGGCTAGTCATATCACTACTTGAAACTATTACGCTATTAAGCCCCTGAAATAGCATGTCAGGTGAATAGCCAGGCAAACATCTCCAGCATCTCATTAAAGAATGTTTCTCTCCCTCTCTATGTGACACAGATAGCAGCTTAATAACGGAATGGTTTGAAGCATGTGATATGACTGGACCATTACGCTTGCCTCAAGTGCTATCTGCCACTGATTTTTTTAATGGCTTCAGTTAAAAAAAACTGTAGAATGAGAACATAGCGTATTGTTCTCATTCTACAGGGTCGTTTTTTTTTAGCTGAACTAAATTTTAAGAACATGTGGCGGATAGCACAATTGTGCTGCCCAAAATTGTTCTATATTACTCGATGATGTGGCCTATTATTTCTACGAAAAATCAAAACGATTAATTGAACAATTGACATTGCTACACTAATTAACGTTTTATTAATTACTTTACTGCACATCTACTAATTGTAGCTAGTGATTATGCCAGGCATATCACCTTGGAACGAATTCTGAGGATTGCAACGGTTTCGAGATATGCGGTATCAAACTTTCAGTAAAAATAGTGTTTTTTACCTTAATTTTTAAGAAAACGCCGTTTCATACATTGAAGCACACACTAACTGGAACGCCAATGCATTTCGGTGGACACATTCAAAATTATTATATCGAAACTAGCGTAGTCCTCAAATCTCGTTCTAAGTCGACATGCATTGCATAGCCACCAGCTACAATTCGTAGAATAAAATATATGCTGCAAAGTGGTTAAAGTATTTATTAGCACAATTAAGTAAATTATTCAAAAAGCATATTGGTTTCTCGTAAGGTAATGGCCACCTTATCGAGTAATTTTGATCAAGGTTTATAATTGTGCTATCTGCCAGAGGCAATTTTTATAAAATTGGTGCAGCTAGAAAAGACGCCACGTATATGGCAACACATAATCCGCTCTGGAACAATAATGCGGCCTGACTTGGAAACTATATTTCCACGTGTCTATGGCAAAAGAGGAATAAGAAATGACCTTTTCAGCGTTGCAAATTATTAGTCTTGCGAAACAAAGGCCTATCGTTATGTGGATCACAGGAAACCACTCTCTCATGCATCGTTCGGTTAACCAGCGCTTCAGCTTGCTGATGGAACGCTGCAAGTCTCTAATTTTGCTCTACGCTTGACGCTACGTGTCAGTAGGCACACATACCTCAATTTATTTAATTATTCAGGAACCTCACAGGTTCCCACTGTAACATTAAATGAACAAGCATTTACCATATGCCGTTCTACCATTGCCGCTACCGTATCCACCACCTACCAGTTGGTTTGCTTGCATTGTAAAGCACGCCACGCGTACAACTGGCGCGCAGCTTAGCGAGCATGCGCCAAACTGACTTGTGCCTGAGACCATCGCGGCAACGGAGTAAAGAGATATATTGCGCTATGCTAAGCGTTCGTTACAACCCTACAATTTCAATTTCCCTTCCCTTTCAGAGAAGTGCGTTGGAGGAAATCGCTGCATAAGAGAAGCATTTCACCAGCGATCCCATAAAGCGCTGATAAAATAATGGGCAAACGAGAAACAAAGCAGCAATTCACAACAACATGACCTGCCGCGGTGGCTCAGTCGGCTAAGGCGTTGCGCTGCTGAGCACGAGATCGCGCGATCGAATCCCGGCCGCGGCGGCCGCATTTCGATGCAGGCGAAATGCAAAAACGCCCGTGTGCTTGCGTTGTAGTGCACGCTAAAGAACTCCAGGTGGTCAAAACTAATCCGGAACCCTCCACTGCGGCGTGCCTCATAATCAGAAGTTGTTTTGGCACGTAAAACCCCCGAAAGAAGAACACACCAGCGTGGAAACGCGTAGTTTTGGGCGTTTGCTTTGTAAGCATCTGCGCATGATTTTTGTTTTTTTTTTAGCGTTGAAAAAGCAATCGTGCGCAACACGCGCAACACGAGACACGAATTGCGGTGGGGCTCTACTATGGTGGCTAGAAGGGCCACCATAGCTGTACTCAATGTCGTGACACGGCCGTGTGTGCCATCCGTGGTCCTGCGACAAAGCATAGGCTTCATATTGAACTGTTCAATGTTCAAAAAATTCAATTTTCAATGAATTGAATTCAATGTTCAATGAATTTATTCAATGAATGTATTGAATTCAATGTTCAAAAAAACTTGCACAGATGCTTACAAAACATACGCCCAAGCGCCGCTCTGAAGCATTTATGTAAAGAGCACAGGGGCAGACTTTCTCATTTTTTTAGTCGCAATTAGCTTGCATGCGCGGTTCTAATCAAGACTGAAACCAAAAAATAACAGTTCAGTTAATTTTACGTTTATCAAAATTTCTGAGGATGGGGTCACGTCACAGTAACCAGAACAATACTCCACTCAAACCGAAATAAATTGGCGCCAGGGGAACTCTGAACCGGTAACCAGAACAATGATAACCCGATCTTCAAAAAGGCGAATCAAGATAAATAAATTGTCTAGTGTGGCGCACTAACCGCAACTGAAAACAAGTCGTTTTACCGGGTTGAGTCCCTGGTTAAAATTACTACTGCGTTTTTCAATGACAAATCTACGCGCAGAGCGAAACATTAATAAGCAGTCGATACATCCTTACATTTAGACGGCTTGTTCAGGTCTCTTGATGTCCGCACAGCATACCTCTCGTTGACGGCAGCCAACGACCTCTCAAAAAGCTTAAGCTCATCGTCTGACTTCAGGTAGCTATGGGAGTAGCCGTCTTTATGATGATGTAACCCTTGGAGGTACTTTTCGATCACCTTCTGTCGGTCAGGAGGCTCGCTCATCGTTGCATTCCGCGCTTTCACAAGCAAAACAAAACGCGCGCCGCGAATATGATATGCGCGCCAAGTTCTCGCTCACGTGGAATGAGAGGTACTTTTCGATCACCTTCTGTCGGTCAGGAGGCTCGCTCATCGTTGCATTCCGCGCTTTCACAAGCAAAACAAAACGCGCGCCGCGAATATGATACGCGCGCCAAGTTCTCGCTCACGTGGAATGAGAGGTACTTTTCGATCACCTTCTGTCGGTCAGGAGGCTCACTCATCGCTGCATTACGCGCTTTCACCGGCGAAACACAACAACGCACGCCGCGAATATGATACGCGCGCCAACTTCTCGCTCACGTGGAATGAGCTGATCCGAACTGAGGCGCCGCACACCGACCGCGTCGTCAAACAGAGAGAAAAAAAAATGGTGATACATCATCGAGGCGAGGCCCAGCCCCTGCACGGATTTGTTGTGAAAACAATCGCACCCCAGCCAGGGCCCTCGGGTATGGCAGAGAGAGAGACAAAACTTCATTTTGATGGGGCACGGAGAAGCGTCGATCGCCGTGATGGGTGCAGCCTTCAGTCCAGGGTCCCAGCGGTGGTGGCAGCACTTTCGGCTCTGGCGATAAGTTTTTGCTGATCCTCCAATTCCGAGCTGGTCAGCACCATCTCCCACTGCTCGTATGTTGCGTTTCGATTTGGGGAGTTATTGGGGATATTTTGGCATGCCCATGTGGTGTGGTAGAGGGTAGCTCGCTCTGTACACAAGGGACAAAGGGGCTGAGAAATGGTAGGGTACATCGCGTGAAGGAGCGTGAGGTGAGCAGTAGCGCACCCAGGATCTCGGCCAGGGGGGGGGGGGGAGGTTGACAGTTTGCCAATACCATCTAAACAACACTAATTTTGATTTCTTCACGGAAAATTGTCAAAAAAATGCGTTTTTTGCGAGTGTGCAGACGATTGCGCGTCTTACATGTTAGTTGCAGTACTCGAATGCGCAAGGAAAGAAAAGGGGTTAAACAAAAGGGGGGTTAGGTCGGCCTCAGGGGGGGGTTACAACCCCCGAATCCCCCCTCCCCCCCGTCGGTGCGCCACTGGAGGTGAGGATATGTTTTGGTCTGCAGTTGCCTCCAGGTCGTGGCTTCAGCTCTAGAGGGGGATGGGTGCGGTGGCGGCGTCGTTCTTCTCGAAAGGCGGTAGTGCTGCAGTATATCGTAGTAAGTGGGCAGTGTTTCTGGACTTGGGTCTTCTGGTGTCTCTTGCGTGGCCTGGTTGCAGTGACCTCGTGCTATCGTTTGTGCACGATGGTTTCCGCAGACGCCTTCGTGTCCAGGTGTCCAAATTATCGTGGTGCGGGGTATTTCGTTGAGGCGATTAAGAATATCGCATGCTATTTCATGTAGATGGCCGCTCGCGTAGGCTCGACATGCTGACTGGCAGTCTGTAAGAATATATAGTTCTTCGTTTTGTCTCGATGCCGAGATGGCGAAGGCAATGGCGGCCTGTTCTGCTGCGGCGACGTTCTGCGTACGAACGGAGGTGGATACCAGTTCCTGCTGTCTGTGTCCAGCCACGCTGATTACCATGCCATTCGGGTACATGACCGCATCTGTCATTATCGCTCGTGCTTTTCTCCTGCCCAAGTGATATTCCGGGTGCATGTTAGTTACGCGGAACAGGGGCCACCATTATTTGGTCGTGTAGGGACTTGAGTACTTGTTGATTGTTGGTTGTCGCCACGGGGTATTGCAACCTTCGAAGAGTTGCTCAGTTTGTTCTAGTGAGGTTGAGACGTGTGATTTGGGCATGTCGGTGCGCTTCAATTATTTATTCTAAGCTGTTGTGGATGCCCAGGGATAGAAGTTTCGTTGTTCCGGTGCCTGGAGGAAGGCCGAGGGCTTGTCTGTACGCTTTCCGCAGTAACACATTTATTTGGGTTTTTCTGTTGATGTTAGGTTTAGATAAGGTGTCGCGTACGTGACTCTACTGACGATAAGGGTCTAAATCAAGCGTAGTAGATCTTCTTCCTTCATGCCATGTCTGCGACTGGCAACTCTATTAATCATGCGAGCTACGCTGTAGGCAGTTTGCTTTAGTGTGTTTACAGTGTGGTTATTGCGACCACTATTTTGCATGTAGACACCAATTATGCGGAGTGTTCGGACTCTGGGTATAGGTTTTTGGTTCCGGTGTATTTCTATCGCCTCTCTCTCTGTGATTTTTCTTCTGGATTTCTTTTTGAAAACGAGGAGCTCGGATTTTTCTGGGAAGCATTCGAGGTTGCACTGTTTGGCGTATTCGGTGACAGCGTCTACCGCCGCTTGCAGGGCGTCCTGCTGTTCTCCATCCGAGCCTGCCTCGAGTTGTCCAATTGGTAATGTCATCCGCATATATTGCGTGACGAAGGTCCGGAATCTTTTCTAGATGCTCTGGGAGGTTTTTCATGGCGACGTTGAAGAGGAAAGGCGATAAGACTGATCCCTGAGGAGTCTGGAACCTCTTTCTCTTTTGTTCTGAGGGTATCCACGCCTACCGTGGCCGTGCGGTCCATTAAGAATGCTGGAATGTAGTTGTAAATTCGTTCACCGCAATTTAGTTGCGATAAGTTTTTTTAGGATCGCCTCATGACCTACGTTATCAAATGCAGCCTTTAAGGTCCAGTGCGAGTATGCATTTTGCATGTGTGGTGACATGGTCCAGTACTTCCTTCAATTGGAGTAGTACGTCTTGAGTCGACAAATGCGGCCTGAAGCCGTACATCGTGTCAGGAAAGAAACCCGTGTCATTGACGTGAGGCTTCAGGCGATTCAGCACCGCGTTTAGAAAAGTTTCCCCAGGCACGACGTCAGGGATATGGGTCGCATGTTGGTGAGACCTGGAGGCTTGCCCGGTTTCGGTATGAGTACTATGTGCGCGTGCTTCCATTCATTTGGTAGTGTTCCCGCTTCCCAATGGGTAATAAAGAAAGTCTAGGGCTTCTATTGAGTCGTCGTCCAGGTTTCTCAGGATTTCGTTTGTGAGCCCATCTTGTCCGGGTGTTGTGTTTCGAGTTAGAGAGTGCCCCGCAGGGGCGTCTGCGCAAGCAGGCGTTTGGTGAGTTGCGCCACCACGGACCCGAGCACATGAGGGTTGGACCCTCCCGCGTGTAGTCGTGCGCGGCTGAGCCGTGTCTGGGGAAAGGGGGATCCTGGGAGTTGAGGCGATGCCGGGTGTTCGGACCTTTATGGCCCCCCGGCAGAGGCAACACACCCCTTTGGCCTCGGCTTCACATAGACGGCACCCCCGGACTGACCCACCCGGGGGAAATCGGTAGTTGCCTTTTCCTATCCTCCTCTTCAATCTTCGTCTTTTTCTCTCACTTTCAATCTTTCCTGTCTCCTTCTTACTTCTTATATTCTGATTTTCCAGGCAGCTAGGGTTAACCTTGTGTGAGATAGCCAACCTTGGTTATATCATATTCGGTTATAGTGGTTGTGTACAGCTGGCGTTGGCAGGTCTTGTTCATAACAACCCTGTCGCGTCCCCTTGTTGGGCTCCGCGGTGGGCGGCTGGCACCGCTGCCGAAGTCACTTTAATTTGTATGGCTTCTTCATACCCCAAACTCCCTGATCGCCCTCTCATAAAAAGAGGGCGCACCGATGAATCCTTCAACTTCTTCACAAAGGCCACCGAAATTTTTCCACGCTTCCACGTGATTCACTGTGAAAACACCGACAAAATAGCGACAAACATTTCACCCTTCTTAGTGTCAAAATGTCCCACGGAGGTCATTGGAAGTGGCTACAAAGCCACCAAGATGGCAAGTGGTGGCCTTCTGATTGAGGTAAAAGACAAAATGCCGTACGAGAAACTCACAAACCTGGTGGCATTTGGCGATAAAACCATATCTGTCAGCGCACACCCAACAATGAACACCGTCAAGGGTGTGGTTTCAGACAACGACCTCATGGATTTGACTGACGAAGAACTCTTGAATGGATGGAAAGAAGAAAACGTTATAAATGTACAACGCATAAAAATCAGGCGCGACAACAAAGAACTACCAACCAAACACATAGTACTTACTTTTGGCTCTAGCACACTCCCAGATGCAATAGAAACAGGCTACCTTAAACTGCGTGTAAGACCTTACATTCCAAATCCACGACGTTGCTACAAGTGTCAGAGGTTTGGCCATGCCTCTCAACGCTGCCGAGGACAACTAACTTGTGCGAAATGCGCTGCAAAAGATCACTCTGCTGATGAATGTACTGCTTAGGCCCATTGCGCAAACTGCGATGGAAGCCACCCTGCATATTCCAGATCTTGCGCAGCCTGGAAGAAAGAAAAAGAGATAATTACAATCAAAGTCAAAGAGAATATCACTTTCCGGGAAGCACGACAGCGTCTTTCACCTTCATTTTCAATGAAAACTTCTTTTGCCGAAGTGGTGCAACAGGGGGCAGCATCACGACGGATCCCGGCGGTCGCCCAAGGTACGCGCAGCGTACTGAGGTGACTGCCACCCGCCCCCATGGTGGGAGCAGCTAAGGCTGCCCTGCCCTTCTCGAAATCGGCCACACCAGAGGCTTCCACTAGCGCTGGCAGCAGCCATCGCAGCTCAGAGGCTAAGGAGGACGCATCGGCCTCCGGGCTGGTGAGGCCACAGCCTTTGTCCCTCGAGGCGAAGGCTACACGACGTACACATCGCTCGTTAGAGCGAGTGTCCAGCGCTTCGCAAGAGGCTATGGACACTACTCCAAGCAAGGTGGTGCAGGCAGCACCTAAAGAGCGGCCAAATTCTTTGGACCGCTCTAGAAAAGACAGAACCAAAGTTACAGGGCCGCAAACGGCTCTGTAGGCTAAAACAGTTCTTCTTCGTACACACAGCACCAATTTACCTTCACTATGGACACGCAAACTATGCAGTGGAACGTCAGAGGCCTTCTTAGGAACCTCGACGATATCCAAGAACTCCTTTACCAACACAATTCAAAAGTGCTGTGTGTACACACTTAAAATCAAAACATACAAACTTTCTCCGACAGTATGTTACGTTTCGTAAAGATCGCGATGAAGCTCTCGCATCATCAGGCGGTGTTGCCATTGTAAATACACAAAAGCATAGCATGCCAACGTTTCCAGCTACAAACGCCCCTTGAAGCAGTGGCAGTTTGACTTGTTCTTCTAAACAAACTCATCACCATTTGCTCGCTTTACATGCCCCCACATTACCACTTACACAAACATGAATTTCAGTCCTTCAGTGGCGTAGCCAAGAGGGGGGTTGGGGGGGTTCAAACCCCCCCCCCCGAAATTTTTTGCACCCCCCCCCCCCACTAACCCACCCTTTGCTCTCGTCGCTTCGCGCTGACATATTTCAAGAAACCTGTGCTACTTTCACACTTTCGTTCCTGGGCGCTTCCGTTTGGGTTGGTAATTTACAGCGAATCATGTCTGCATATGGAAAAAAACTGTCACGGTGTTTGTCAAGGCCTTGACACTCTGTGAGGTTTTGGGCGCGAATGTGGCGGCCGCATTCTGAAAAAACAAATGCGCAACAAATGAAGCAACAAAACAAATGCGGCAGCCGCATTTTAGATGAAGGCGAAAATGCTCGAGGCCCGTTTACTTAGATTTAGGTGCACGTTAAAGTCTCCAGGTGGTCGAAATTTCCGGTATACATTTCCACCGCTTCCCTTCAGGTGCCGGTTAGGCCGCGTTCGCGTAGGAACTTGGTCTCGAAGCTGGCGGAAGCGGCAAAATCTTGCAAAAATCCGCCCGCCTAGGCGGCAAAACAGGCAGAAAAACAGGCGGCGAGCCAAATTGGTCTCGGACCGATTTTTTCGCCATGGCGAAGCGGAAACGTGGCGGAAAGTCGTTCTGCTCGACCGGAAGCTACACTAGCATGTAAACTTCAGGTCGTAACATTGAACATGGCACCAAAAGTGTAGACTGCAATGCTGATCGACGCGATCAAGAACCACCCCTTGCTCTACGACAAGAGAAGTACTAAAACGTACTGTCAGCAATACTCGCGATAGTATTCAACGTCGCGCGACCGGAGGCGCGGCAACGAAGCCAACGGAGTCGCGTGACCCAACTTCTCGCGCTTTTGCAAAGCCAGGCGAACCCACCACCGCCGTTTCCGAGGTTTTCTTGTCTTCCGTTTATTCATTGTCCATTTCTAGAAAACAAGTAGGTAGAAGTATAAAAGCCATTTCTTCTTCCACTTCCATGACAGACAATAGTTAGGCAGATTCCTCGTTGGCGCTCCATAATTCTCCTCGCACGTGCACGGTATGTTGCAGAAGTCGCGGGGTGCTTTTCTCGTCGCGACGATAGATTGGGAGCGTAGGTCTCACGAAGGACGCGCAGGCTTTGGCGAGCCTCAACACAAAGGGCCAGCCCGGGTTTTAGCTTTGGTGTTCCCGTTGCCACTTTCGTGTCCTGGAGGCGCCGAAAATAATACGAATTGATGAAATGTTATTACAACTTGTAAATAAAAGCTATTAAAGAAATATAATCACGCCTAGGCAGCAACCTGTGACACAGCGCTACCGCGCCCGTGTGAGGAGAATTACAGAACGCCAACGAGCAATTTACCGAAGGTTGCAGATGACACGCGAAATTGCGCAAGATGATCTCTTTTGATGACGGGTGGGTCAGTGAATGAACATACCGCTCGAAATAATGCGATAATGAGCGCCACCACGCCGACAAACGTACGCAGACTAGATGGATGTGGACGAAAGCGGCAGCGGCGGCCGCGGTGGTAGCAAAACAAATGTGAACTTGGACATGCGCGGAAAAGATTTTGCGGCCGCTTTGGCCTTCCTTTTCGGCCGCTTTGGCCTCTCCACCCGCTTGCCGCTTCCCAACTGTGAACGTAGCCATAGTCTGCAGCGCAGAACGTCTCTCGTTTGCGATTGCGCCCCTACGGAAGGCTGGTAGTTACTGTTGTGTTGCTGAATCCCCAACCAGCAATTGCGAAAGGCTGGTAGTTGCTGTTGTGTTGTGGAATCCCAAACCAGCAATGTGCCCACCAAAGGGTTGATGCCAGCAGTGAAATTCCACCGACTAGCAACAGAATGCACGAAACAGACAGCCGACAAGCATGGATTACATGTGCGCAGTACAGCGTAAGTAAACTCTTGTTGCAGGCGCTGACAGTTCTCGTCGGAGTTCACGCGTCCTGAGAAATTGATTATCTGCACTATGCACTGAACAAGACCGGAGTTCATTCCTGCATCACTAGTACACCAATCAGTCGAGATTCTGTGAGGTACAAGGCCGCTTCCTGTTTGCACCGGCCTAAGTGAAGCAGAAATGACTCGCACGCACTACTTAAAATGCGTACACATGCCATGACGTAAAGGCAAATGACGGCTGCACGCTCGCACACAGCGGAAGACACAGCAGCCCATGCACTTGCCGCAGGAAATGCAAGGCGACGAAAGCTTCGTAAAAAAAAGCATTACTCGTTTTTGCGCGTATTTAAGTTTTCTAGCGCAAAGACGCAGCGAACAAGCTATTGCTATGGCAGTAGGTATAGCCTGGTAACACGTGCATTTTCACATGTATAGCCGTCCTTGACCTGTGAAACGCACTTCGCCCCGACGAGGACGACGCCATCCACGCTTAACGGAGATTAACAATTAATGATGTCTTCTCCGATCGGGCGGGTCGTCTCAATGATGCGTTTTCGAAGACTGGTCCATTCAGTGGCGCGATGAGAGACGGTTGCTCCAAACGCCCACTGTACCTGTCGTACTTACTGTATTTTACTGAGCTTACATTACTTTTTACTTAATTTCTTCACAAGCACACACTAGAGCACTGCACGGGCCGATTTTTTCAGCCCGGGCCCGTTATTACGTTGGGTGTCCCGCCCGAGCCCGATCAAAACTTTTATGGCGAGACCCGGGCCCGGCCCGGGCCCGGAAATAATCTACGTTACCCGCCCGACCCGGCCCGCCACCCCTTTACCTTAGGCCCGAGCCCGGCCCGAGCCCGACTCTAAACTGGCCCGAACCCGGCCCGAGACCGAAAAATAATGTTTTTCAGAGTTGAGTCGCCCGAGAATAACTCACTGCACGTTACATGCACACCACCAGAAAGCCTGAGCCCGGCCCGGGCCCGGGTCAAAAAGCACACGCCGTGTCCGAGCCCAGCCCGAGCCCGTGAAACAACAGTTCTACCCGGCCCAGCCCGGCCCACGGGCCCGGGCTTTCGGGTAAGCCCGAGCCCTAGCAGTGCTCTAGCACACACACACGCGAGGGGGGAGGGGGGGTCCCATGTCTTTGATATACATACATAGAGGGTGCTTAAACTACCGATATTTATTATCGATCACGTCACGTAGAGGAAAGCGGACGCTTGCCCCCCCCCCCCCCGGTCGGGCCGATGAACCCCCCCCCCCCCGAAAAAAATTTCTGGCTACGCCCCTGCAGTCCTTTATAGACGAATTGCCAGAACCTTATCTTGTTCTTGGCGATTTCAATGCGCACAGCAGTCTGTGGGGCGACTCTCGTATCGATGCGCGAGTTCGTCTTGTTGAACTATTTCTTTTCTCGTCTGATGCGTGCCTCCTGAATAAAAAGGAACCTACATTTTACTGTATCGCAAACAGAACATTTTCTTTTATTGATCTTAGCATAGCTTCCCCGTCTCTATTTTCTGAACTTAAATGGGAAGTTACCAAAAATCTTTACGGGAGCGATCACTTCCCAATTCTACTGAGAACAACCAAAGAAAATGAGTCCTCACCATAAGCCCCTCGATGGAAGGTTGATACAGCCGATTGGGAGAAATTTCGAACTCTTACTAGTAGTATCTCCTGGGCTGACATGTCTTCGTTAGGAATTGATGCTGCTGTGGAGTATTTCACTACCTTCATAATTGATGCCGCTTCTAAATGCATATCCGAAATGAGTGGTGTGGCATGCAAACGCCGTGTCCCATGGTGGAATGACGCATGTACCGGGAACGCTCGTAGGAAACAGAACAAAGCGTGGGGGCTGCTACGTGAGTCCCCTACTGCGGAGAATCTTGTCAATTTTAAGAAGGAAAAGTCCCAAGGCAGGACAACGCGCCGTCAGGCCAGAAGAGAGAGCTGGCAGAAGTTTTTATCACGTGTAAACTCGTATACAGATGAATCCAAAGTCTGGAACAGGGTAAATAAGGTAAGAGGACGACAAAAATATTCACTCCCTTTGGTAAGCACACAGGGCGACAGCTTGGAAGACCAAGCGAACTTCCTGAGCGCACATTTTGAACATGTGTCCAGCTCATCACACTACTCGGAAACATTTAAACGATACAAAGCCAGAATAGAAGGACAGAAGCTGGAACGAAAATGCAAAAAACACGAGGGATATAACGAACCATTAAGATTAGCTGAGCTACAGGCATCACTAAACTGCTGCAATAATTCTGCTCCAGGTGCTGACCGTGTAATATATGAAATGCTGAAGCACCTTCCCCATGAAACACAGAAAACCCTCCTTTCCCTCTACAACGCTGTATGGTCTTCCGGCGAGATACCGTCTGCCTGGAAAGAGGCCATTATAATTCCTATCCTGAAACAGGGCAAGGATCCATCGTCTGTTTCGAGTTACCGGCCTATAGCACTAACTAGCTGTCTCTGCAAAGTCTTCGAAAAAATGATAAACCGCCGCCTACTACATTTTCTAGAATCAAACAAACTGCTTGACCCATACCAGTGCGGTTTTCGCGAGGGTCAATCCACCACTGACCATTTGATACGTATTGAGGCGCAGATACGCGAAGCTTTTATTAACAAACAGTTCTTTCTGTCTGTATTTCTAGACATGGAAAAGGCCTACGACACCACATGACGGTTTGGAATACTGAGAGACCTCTATATGTGGTAATATGTTAAATGTGATTGAGAGTTATCTGCTGAATCGCACATTCCGTGTGCGAATTGGCAATGTGTTATCACGACCTTTTGTGCAGGAAACTGGTGTACCCCAGGGAGGTGTGCTCAGCTGCACACTCTTTATCGTTAAAATGAACACGATCCGTGCTTCGTTACCACCCGCTATTTTTTATTCCATCTATGTGGACGATATACAAATAGGGTTCAAGTCCTGAGACCTCGCAGTTTGCGAGAGACAAGTACAGCAGGGGTTGAACAAAGTGTCTAAGTGGGCAGACGAAAACGGGTTCAAAGTGAACCCCCACAAAAGTTCTTGTGTGCTTTTCACCAGGAAGAGAGGTCTCGTTGCAGATCCTACTATCGAAATGTATGGACAATAAATACCTATGAACAAAGAACACAAGTTTTTAGACATCATACTTGACTCTAAGCTTACTTTCACCCACCACATAAAACATCTCAAGGCGAAATGCCTGAAAACAATGAACTTACTGAAACTTTTATCTCGCACATCCTGGGGCAGCGACAGGAAGTGTCTAATGAATCTTTACAAGAGCCTCATTCGGTCACGATTGGACTATGGTGCCGTAGTATATAACTCTGCCGCCCCGAGTGCGCTAAAAATGCTACATCCTGTCCACCACCTAGGCATCCGCCTGGCCGCTGGCGCATTCAGAACAAGCCCCGTCGAAAGCTTATACGTAGAATCCAATGAGTGGTCACTCCACCTACAGAGAACATACATCAGCTTCACCGATTTTCTCAAAGTGCACTCCGATTGGGAACATCCTTGTTCTGTAACCATTCATGATTTGAAGTGTGCAACGCTTTTCAATAATCGACCCTCTGTGAGGCGGCCTTTCTCACTGAGTGTAAGAGAACTCAGCCAAGAGATGGATGTCCCACTTCTAGAACATAGCCTAATGCCTCCAGCTAAGATGTCACCGCCCTGGGAGTGGCAGGTGATAGAGTGTGATCTATCCTTTGTAGAGGTCACAAAGCAAGCTCCCGAGCTCGAAATTACAATGCATTTCCGCGAACTTCAATCGAAGTACTCATGCTCGGAATTCTACACCGACGCATCCAAGTCCCATGCTGGCGTATCTTATGCGGCTGTTGGCCCCTCTTTTTCTAAATCTGACGTATTGAACCCCCTAACAAGTATCTTCACAGCAGAAGCCTACGCAGTACTTTCTGCAGTGAAACATATAGACAAATTGAAACTACAAAAGCCAATAATTTTCACAGGCTCGTTGAGTCTTGTAAAAGCGCTAACATCTTTACAAAAGCATAAGAATCCTGTTTTTCTTGAGCTTTACTCACTCTTCTGTGACATTTACCAATCTCATAGACATGTAATAATATGCTGGGTGCCTGGTCATAGAGGCATCGAGGGCAATGTCCTAGCAGACCAGTTGGCCACATCAACTACATCGCAAGCTATTAATCCTGCCGCTGCTATTCCCTCCACAGATCTGAAGCCTTTCCTACGAAACAAACTGCGAAGCCACTGGCAACGCTTGTGGGACGCCGAAGCAAATAATAAGCTCCACTTGATTAAGCCACAGTTAGGGTTCTGGCCCTGTACAACTAAAATACGACGAACTGATGTCCTATTCTGTCGTCTCAGAATAGGACACACATATGGTACTCACAATTTTCTATTGAATGGTGATGATCCTCCTACCTGTGGTAGATGTGGTGAGAGGCTTACCGTCCTCCACGTCCTCTTGGAGTGTCGGGAAGCCGAAAAAGAAAGAAAGAAACATTTTCCGCTAGCATATCGCTATTGTGTCCCTCTCCATCCCGCTATGTTTCTCGGTAAGGAACCGCTATTTAGCACCAATGCAGTCCTCGCATTCTTGAAAGATGTTGTGCTACATGTTATTAGCCCAATAAGTTCATGGCACATCCTCTCTCTTTCCTCTCTCGCTTGCTCTCTCTCTCTCTCTCTCCAGAGGATTTTGCTGTGATAGTTCTTTTTTTATATATAGCACATACCTCCAGGCACTTGTGTTTCAAGGGCTCTGTTTAGGCACTTGTGCTTCTGGCCAAATCTAGCATCTTTATTATTTTGTAAATCGTATCATTCCTTCGCAATGCATTGTTCATGTCCATAGTGCACATAATCAGTCATTGCCATAATATTATTACGTATATATTTTACGCACTTTACAGCGACTGTTTTAAGGCCCCTTACAGCCATGTCACATCTAGTGTTCATATAGTTCACTATTCATGTACCACTATCAAACCACTACCATCGTCTTGGTGCTCGTTGGCCACATCTGGCCCTTGCGCCAATAAACCACAATAATCATCGAGTTAGGGA
Source organism: Dermacentor silvarum (assembly GCF_013339745.2). Classification (NCBI taxonomy): domain Eukaryota; kingdom Metazoa; phylum Arthropoda; class Arachnida; order Ixodida; family Ixodidae; genus Dermacentor; species Dermacentor silvarum. Next base: position 210,126,463 of record NC_051157.2, on the reverse strand, counting down.
GTGAAGTGCTGTCCAGACTTCCGTGATTGGAAATGGGAGATCTAGGTCTTCATTTTGCTTCCCATTATAGTTTGATATATGTGTTTGTTGCCGTTTGTGATCGCCGATGTATTTTGCCTCTAGCTCCCGCAGAATCTCTTCATCCATCCCCAGTTGGTTGCGAAGTATGCGTCTGATTGTGTGCGAGGTTTGTTGCTTGCTTTTGTTTGGGTCCAGTAGGTGTTTTAGGATTGCCCACGTTTTCGACGAGCTGAGCCTTCCGCTCAGGCTGGCGCACATTTGTTGCCAGTTTTGGCGCACCAAGACAGTAACGGATTCTTCCGCTTGTTGTGTAAGAGCCGCTATGCGCAATTTTAGTTTTCTATTATGTTTTTGTTTGCGCCATCTTTTCAAAAGGCCTCTACGAGCGTCCCACATATGCACTAGATGTGGGTCTACCACCAGATTTTCCGTGGTGAGTGGTATCTGCTTCGGATGTTGCCTGATCGACTCCTTGAGCTCACTCGTCCATTGTTGCAGCGATGTGATATCCTCCTTTTCTTTATTTTTTTTGAACTCGCGCTTTAGGAAATGCCGTCCAATTCGTCAATAAGATCTGACTGATGCGTTCGCATGTATGCTTGAGCTAAATGGTAACCTTTAGGATGTGGTGGTCACTACCCAGCGTTTCTTCCATATTTCTCCATGTGGCCTTTTCGTGGTTCTTGATCATGGTAAGGTCGGGACACGTATGGGGGAAGGTAGAAAATTCCAATCTCATCCTCCTTCCATGTCTGTCAGTCGCGGCGCCGTTAGCCTTTCGTTAGCACGGAGACAGGAAACTCCGGAAACGCGCTCGAGTAGAGCGCCCGCACTGAAATGCGCAATGCTTGCAGCGTTAGCTCCGGATACATAGGAATGGTGAAATCGACATTCTCGGCAATCAGTACACGGATTTCGATGACGTTTCTCGCATTTAAAATAAAATGTAAAATCAAGTACGTGCGAGATGCAGATGTTGATTTAATGTCGGCGCTATCTTTCGAAAGAGTCTCGAAAAATTCAAAGTAGCAAGTTTACAACTCTACGACATATCAATACTAAGCGACATCGCAATTTTGTACACTGCACCTAATAACACATCCAAAGCCGACAAAATAAATTCAGTATACGGGGCTCTGAAAGATACCGCTACCTATCGAATGTGATTATGTTTGCAAAGCCCTTGTAAACGTTGTGATAAGTGCACGTGTACTGTAAGCGTATTTTGAAATTTGCCCGCTTTAAGCGCTCCAATATAGATAGACGCTTGCATAACACCTCCCCCCCCCGCCATGCATCGGCTGTACATGGCTGTATTGAGTTGCTGAAGAACCGTGCTCAGTCCTGGTAACTGCAATATCGGTCTTCGCGCAGTGTTACGACTTTGTTAAGTTCAAGCTTCTATTGTGAAAAATATTCCAATAAATATACAAAGCAAGGTCAGTCAAAACATTTCAAATACGTCGCAAATAAATGTTGCTGTGTTAAAATTTCTGAAAACGCTTACTATAATATGTGGTGGACTTCTAAGATCGCTGTGCTGTGGTCGCAAATAATTGGGCAAAACGAACACGTCTAGATGAAATGCATGATATGCTGCTCGCCCCCCCCAACGTGCACATCATTATTTATAGCGCCAAATTTAGCTATAGCTTTTGAGCGTATATAGATATTTAATTTGAAAGAGCGATAAAATCACCGATTCAGTCTCACAACTTAGCAGTACACGACGGTGAAAAGCGTTATAAGGAATTGATGAACTTGAAATGCATGGATGCATGTATGGATGGATGGATGGATGGATGGATGGATGTAAAACTTTAATGAAAGTCCTGAGGTACGCGACTCAGCGTGCAGCGGGCCACTTGCGATACTATAGTTTTTTTTTTTACTACTTGATTGAACAGCTGACAGCGGAATTGTGATGCAGCTCAATGTGCAGATTTCGGTAGGAGCGAAAAACCGCCTAATAACAGGCTGGCGTCGAGGTTGAACTAGCACCGTGCGAAAAACGCCGATTGTGACAGCCTGCAGAAAACCGCACATGTAGAAACCCGAGTTACTGCGCGCGATCTTCTGCCACAAAAATATATCGTTAGACTCACCTATTCATCTGTCTGAAACTAACGCTCACACTAAATTTGCGCAGCTGCTCAGCGTAGGCACACGTTTTTCTGTTACCCGCCATGGTAGCTAAGCGACTATAGCATCGCGCTGCTGAGCTCGAGATCGCGGGTACGATAGGAGCGAAACGCAACAACAATCGTGTACTTATATTAATGTGTATCTTAAAGATCCCAGGTAGTCAAAATTAATCCGGAGTCTCCACCTATGGTCTGCTTCATAATTTAGACACGTACAACCCTTGGATTTGTTTTTGACTTTTTCTGTTTTCTCAATTAACGTTGTTAAGGCCTTAGTTCTTGTATGTATGCTGACTTCAATCTAACACAGTCTTTTACATTTGCTTCATGTTTTTTTTCATTGTGAAATACGTATAGACGCTATGACTGGACATACAGCGCAACGACAAATGTGCAGGTAATGGAAACGTGCACATTACAGGAAGGTAAAACGACAGACCAAAGAAAAGGCAGTGCATGTACACCCGTGAGCAAAAGTATACGGACCAGGGGTTGCACGATAAAGCCAATTTTTTCATTTGTCTGTGAATGCAAATTGAAATTGAGGACTGTAATCCCAACTTGACATTGCGAACTTTTCAGTGCACTCGTGAATTCCAGTTTATGATTGTTAGTTACGAAGAAATTCAGTTTTTTCAGCGACCCTGTGGTCCGTATACTTTTGCTTAGGGGTATACATGCGTTTTAAGTACAGGCTGTGGGCCCAGTATGGGTGCTAGATGTCTAACAACCGCGTAAAGCAGCGGAATAAACCGAAATGCATATTTTATGCATACATCTGGATAAGAATCCGCATAGATATCTTCAAGACGTTTTTACAAAACGTTTTCTAACCGTCTTCGCAAGATGATAGCTTAAAACGGCTTAATAAGATGCCTACTAGGCGTCTTTCGCAGGACGTCCTCAAGACGTACATATAAGGACGTTTTGTAGCCGTCTTGAATAGCTGTAGACGTTTAAGTTCATTTTGGCTGGTCCAAGACAGCTACAAAGCATCTTGTGTTCAGTGGGATTGATTGGCTATCGATTGGCTATCGCAAGGTATTGCCTACGTATTTGGGCTAGGCTAAGCACTACCAATTCATCCCCAGTGTTTGCCGGAATTTATTGATCGATTATCGATTAGCTATTGATTGGCTATCGATTGGAATATGCAAGGTAATGGCCACGTATTCGGGCTAGCTAAGCACTACCAAGCCATCCCCAGCATTTTCCGGATGACTTGGTAGTGCTTAGCCTAGCCCAAATACGTAGCCAATACCTTGCAATAACCAATCGATAGCCAATCAATGGCTACTCAATAATCTATCAATAATCAATAAATTCCGGAAAGTGCTGGGGATGGTTTGGTAGTGCTTAGCCTAGCCTAAAAGCCAGGACTAGCTAGGTGCCCATCAGCTCGGCTGTCTCTTTAGCATAGCGCCTCCAGTGCAAGGTACGCTAGTTGTTTCTTTTTTTCAATTCTTGTTTCTTCATTAGGACTTTTCCAGGTCCACTTCCTGTTTCTGCGCTTCTTTAAAAAGGTATTCATTATTCGGAGCCCATTTCTTTCCGCGAGTTCTACCAACATCTCTCATCTAGCGTTCTTAGAATCTATGTCGTAGTTACCAATCGCTTGTTCCCCAGCCTGCTTTTACCCCCTTTTGCTTTGAAGTCACCCATGACTACAGTACACTGAGTTTGCACCTTCCTCATCACTAATTCAACATCTTCTAAACATGTTCTATTTTTTCAGAATCGTGACTGGAGCGTTGGCTTATACTACCTTTATTCTATACCTCCTATTCAGGTTTATTACGAGACTGCACCGTCTCGTTAACGCTGTAGAATTCATCATTGTTGCCCGCTATGTCATTATGAATTAGAAATCCTACTCCGTATTCTCTCTTATCTGTAAGACATATAACTCTTAAATATAACGGTATACAATGCATCTAGCACAAAAACACGTTAGCAAAATTTCCGACATCAAAGAATATTATTTTCCTTGCAGTTTCCCTCATGAAAACGATTAATAAAAAACTTGGGGCGCAATAACGTAAAGCTATTACAACCATTTCAATTCCTTTTCTGCAACCAGCCCTCCTAGATTGGTCAAACGTTTTTCGGGCCACGCCAACTTCATCTGCCTCTCACGCGACATCACGACAATTGTGAAAACTCCTCCCATCTGATATGATGTGTACATACTGATTATGCATGATTAGGCTGAACGAAAGGACAAAAAGGTCGTAAAGGATGTTAACAAACGCAGGAGGGCCTGAAAAGTAATTTCGCCCCAGAAACGTGAACGGTCACCGTTTTCGAGCTTCTCGGAAAGCAATACCAGCGGGGGGCTTTGTTAGTGGGTCAGGAGGCGCTCTTCGGCCACAGAGAAGCCACGTCGCCAACCCGGTGCATGGGAAAATGGTGCACGCTGGGTCTGAAGACGCGGAGGTGGCGTTGGGAGCTGTTTGGCCCAGAAGCGCATACGGAAGCGCTAACGGCTGCCCTCTTGCACGCGAGCTTAGACGGACCACCTGAAAAACATCATTAGGGTGTCAAAGAAGCCATTTGAGAGCCGGAGGGATCGTGTAACCCGACTCGCGGGCTATTGAGTGACGGGCTGGCACCAGAGGGGCAGTCAGTTTTTGGAATGACAGTTTTATGGGCCCGCCGGAGATGGACCGCGCGCAGGACAGCATTGTGTATCGATGGGTGCGCTTCTGTGGGTGCCCTTTACTGCATGCCGTGTGTGATTTTCAATTAAGTCACGTGAACGGGGCGACTCGGGTGTTTCTTTCCCCGACAGTGTTCTAAGGAAGCGCAGGCAGATTTTAACATGTAGCTGGCTAGAACAATTTGTGCGTTATTTGTTTATGGGTTGTTGCTGTTTTCGTTTCTTCTTTCTCTCCCTGTATCTCTCTGAATGTTCCGAGAAACGCAGGGAGAGAGTGAGAGAAGTAGTGACAAGTGGGTGACAGCCCAGTTGACCCAAACAGGTCTCTGTGGTGTTGTGATTTGCCGTGAGGGGTTTGGAAGGAGCAACCGAAGTGTAAAACCGTGCTCCCGACCCCTCACGAAGGTTCCGGACGCAGGAAAGGTGCTCTGCACTGTCGGCTCTGAAGAGTTAAGCCGCCGGTTACAGTGTAAACGAATGGTCTGGACGTACGAGCGGTGTTATGCACTATCGGCTACGTCGATAGTGCTCAACTGTAAATAGCTGTCGATGTGTATATTGTGTACAGAAAGTCATATCTCCAAGTACAAGCGCTTATGGCGTCCCATTTTTGATGGAAGAGGAGAAACGACGGCGGCGGCAGCAGAAGAAAAGTTTTCATACCAGATAAGCTGGTCACTCCAGCTTGGAGCACTCAGTGCTATAAAAAAGAAGAGGGAAACAGTAGGTATTTCCGATTATACGCATCTTTCGCCATTAGCCCACCGCTATTTGTCAACTTTTTTCCAGGCTGCGCCTGCTTCGCCTGTCTGTCACGGTACGTCAAAGAACTGCGAAAACTCACCACGTTAAAGTGACGTGTACGCATAAAGATGCATTACCATGCTGAACGAAACTGAATATTTTTTCCGGAATAGCCAAAGACTACCCTGTTTGGAAAAGAATAGAAAGTGACCGCCAATGGCTCTGGCAGCGGCTCCGGTAGTTTTATGAGCATAATTACGCCGATAACGAAGCTATCGCTGACAAGCCATGGAACATCTTCTTGCAGCTGATTGTCCAGAAACTACAATTGATAGCCGAGGGTGGAGGGTGCTTTCATCTTAGTCACGCGCTCTGATCGGTCATCTCAAAGTGTATACAATAGTTTTGTCTGAAGAAACGTACACTAGCCAACTGAAAAAACAAAAAACAACAGATTGACGTTCCGGCGCTCAATACGGGAACCTTGTTCACAATGAACAAATGCATGGTGGTCTTTATTATATATGCGTCGGAAGACGTAATGCGCTTGTGTACATCTCAGGAATGCGGCCCCGTGTCCGATTTATCGTGCTAGTAGTAGATTGTATGCAGAATGAATCAAGGAGCAATCGGGGATGACAATGTCTTTTCTCTTTCAATGATGGAAGCCGAATGCCAATTGATACTGTGTCCCGTCTTTTCATGATTCTCTGCCAGGGCGCTGGAAACCATGTGTCCTTTGGCTACATCATTGCGGTGCTGCTGTAGCCTTCCTTTAAAGTTCCCAGTCTCGCCTACGTAGCACGCCTGGCAGCCCTGGCAAGGAATTTTGTAGAGAACGCCAGGATATTTTCTTTTATTGGAATATCAATTATATGGACACTCCAAGCGCAATTCTGCCGTCAGCGTCGCCGTCGCCGCGAGGTTCCATATAAAGTCCAATGGTGATAGAACCGCACGCTATGTGTGCGAGTGAAAGCGTACAAGGGTGAGCCGGCGATCGCGGCTCAATGTAGCGAACGCGAGGAAGGCTGGCAGGCCGGAAGCGCGCGGTCTTTCGCGCGCGAGGCACGGGGGCGAGGCGACGGAGAGAGGGAGGGGGGTTGTTTTCTGCTCCGTCGGCTGCTGCTCACAGCGTGGCCGCGAGGCCGCCGTGTCTTGAAAGCGATCTGCGATGTGGGCGAAGTACGCGTCCGCACGGCCCACAGCTTCAAAGGAATCTGCGATGGGGACAAAGTGCATGCGTCGAGTGCCGGTACCTTCATATGCGCTTTGCTTTCGACGTTTAGTTAGCGTTGAAGCGAGATGATAGACAGCGCGAAGGTCGATTTGCCCGCTGCTGCTTGCGCGCTTCCTCACTCCGACATTTTCAAAGTGCGTTTCCGCGGTCATCGAGCGAGATGAGTTCATGTTAACCTGTGCGCGTGTGACTTGATCTTGAATTTCAGTACGATTCGAGACCACGAAAGGGCTCTGGAAACCATGTGTCATTTGGCTACATCATTGCGGTGCGGCTGTAGCCTTCTTTTAAAGTTCCCCGTCTCGCCTATGTAGCACCCCTGGCAGCCCTGGCAAAGAATTTTGTAGAGGACGCCAGGATATTTTCTTTTATTGCGATAGCAATTATGTGGACACTCCAAGCGCAATTCTGCCGTCGGCGTCGCCGTCGCCGTGAGGTTCCGTATAAAGTCCAATGGCGATAGAATCGTCACCGTGCGCGTACGCTATGTGTGCGAGTAAAAGCGTACGAGGGTCAATGTAGCGAACGCGAGGAAGGCAGGCCGGAAGCGCGTGGTCATCTCACCAACATCGAGGCGAATATCAACTCCGTGTTTCTACCAGAAAGCTCGCCTTCATGCATAGCGTTCGCCGGCAGCGTTTGCCGGTAAACATTACGGTTACATAAGCTGCAGTTACCGGGAAGCGTGAGAAGCAGTTAGGGTTCTTTGAATGATATCGCGGCCGCGGTGGTAGCAAAACAAATGTGAACTTGGACATGCGCGGAAAAGATTTTGCGGCCGCTTTGGCCTTCCTTTTCGGCCGCTTTGGCCTTCCTTTTCGGCCGCTTTGGCCTCTCCACCCGCTTGCCGCTTCCCAACTGTGAACGTAGCCATAGTCTGCAGCGCAGAACGTCTCTCGTTTGCGATTGCGCCCCTACGGAAGGCTGGTAGTTACTGTTGTGTTGCTGAATCCCCAACCAGCAATTGCGAAAGGCTGGTAGTTGCTGTTGTGTTGTGGAATCCCAAACCAGCAATGTGCCCACCAAAGGGTTGATGCCAGCAGTGAAATTCCACCGACTAGCAACAGAATGCACGAAACAGACAGCCGACAAGCATGGATTACATGTGCGCAGTACAGCGTAAGTAAACTCTTGTTGCAGGCGCTGACAGTTCTCGTCGGAGTTCACGCGTCCTGAGAAATTGATTATCTGCACTATGCACTGAACAAGACCGGAGTTCATTCCTGCATCACTAGTACACCGGGACGCCGAAGCAAATAATAAGCTCCACTTGATTAAGCCACAGTTAGGGTTCTGGCCCTGTACAACTAAAATACGACGAACTGATGTCCTATTCTGTCGTCTCAGAATAGGACACACATATGGTACTCACAATTTTCTATTGAATGGTGATGATCCTCCTACCTGTGGTAGATGTGGCGAGAGGCTTACCGTCCTCCACGTCCTCTTGGAGTGTCGGGAAGCCGAAAAAGAAAGAAAGAAACATTTTCCGCTAGCATATCGCTATTGTGTCCCTCTCCATCCCGCTATGTTTCTCGGTAAGGAACCGCTATTTAGCACCAATGCAGTCCTCGCATTCTTGAAAGATGTTGTGCTACATGTTATTAGCCCAATAAGTTCATGGCACATCCTCTCTCTTTCCTCTCTCGCTTGCTCTCTCTCTCTCTCCAGAGGATTTTGCTGTGATAGTTCTTTTTTTATATATAGCACATACCTCCAGGCACTTGTGTTTCAAGGGCTCTGTTTAGGCACTTGTGCTTCTGACCAAATCTAGCATCTTTATTATTTTGTAAATCGTATCATTCCTTCGCAATGCATTGTTCATGTCCATAGTGCACATAATCAGTCATTGCCATAATATTATTACGTATATATTTTACGCACTTTACAGCGACTGTTTTAAGGCCCCTTACAGCCATGTCACATCTAGTGTTCATATAGTTCACTATTCATGTACCACTATCAAACCACTACCATCGTCTTGGTGCTCGTTGGCCACATCTGGCCCTTGCGCCAATAAACCACAATAATCATCGAGTTAGGGAGTGAAGTGCTGTCCAGACTTCCGTGATTGGAAATGGGAGATCTAGGTCTTCATTTTGCTTCCCATTATAGTTTGATATATGTGTTTGTTGCCGTTTGTGATCGCCGATGTATTTTGCCTCTAGCTCCCGCAGAATCTCTTCATCCATCCCCAGTTGGTTGCGAAGTATGCGTCTGATTGTGTGCGAGGTTTGTTGCTTGCTTTTGTTTGGGTCCAGTAGGTGTTTTAGGATTGCCCACGTTTTCGACGAGCTGAGCCTTCCGCTCAGGCTGGCGCACATTTGTTGCCAGTTTTGGCGCACCAAGACAGTAGCGGATTCTTCCGCTTGTTGTGTAAGAGCCGCTATGCGCAATTTTAGTTTTCTATTATGTTTTTGTTTGCGCCATCTTTTCAAAAGGCCTCTACGAGCGTCCCACATATGCACTAGATGTGGGTCTACCACCAGATTTTCCGTGGTGAGTGGTATCTGCTTCGGATGTTGCCTGATCGACTCCTTGAGCTCACTCGTCCATTGTTGCAGCGATGTGATATCCTCCTTTTCTTTATTTTTTTTGAACTCGCGCTTTAGGAAATGCCGTCCAATTCGTCAATAAGATCTGACTGATGCGTTCGCATGTATGCTTGAGCTAAATGGTAACCTCCAGGATGTGGTGGTCACTACCCAGCGTTTCTTCCATATTTCTCCATGTGGCCTTTTCGTGGTTCTTGATCATGGTAAGGTCGGGACACGTATGGGGGAAGGTAGAAAATTCCAATCTCATCCTCCTTCCATGTCTGTCAGTCGCGGCGCCGTTAGCCTTTCGTTAGCACGGAGACAGGAAACTCCGGAAACGCGCTCGAGTAGAGCGCCCGCACTGAAATGCGCAATGCTTGCAGCGTTAGCTCCGGATACATACGAATGGTGAAATCGACATTCTCGGCAATCAGTACACGGATTTCGATGACGTTTCTCGCATTTAAAATAAATGTAAAATCAAGTACGTGCGAGATGCAGATGTTGATTTAATGTCGGCGCTATCTTTCGAAAGAGTCTCGAAAAATTCAAAGTAGCAAGTTTACAACTCTACGACATATCAATACTAAGCGACATCGCAATTTTGTACACTGCACCTAATAACACATCCAAAGCCGACAAAATAAATTCAGTATACGGGGCTCTGAAAGATACCGCTACCTATCGAATGTGATTATGTTTGCAAAGCCCTTGTAAACGTTGTGATAAGTGCACGTGTACTGTAAGCGTATTTCGAAATTTGCCCGCTTTAAGCGCTCCAATATAGATAGACGCTTGCATAACACCTCCCCCCCCCCCCCCCGCCATGCATCGGCTGTACATGGCTGTATTGAGTTGCTGAAGAACCGTGCTCAGTCCTGGTAACTGCAATATCGGTCTTCGCGCAGTGTTACGACTTTGTTAAGTTCAAGCTTCTATTGTGAAAAATATTCCAATAAATATACAAAGCAAGGTCAGTCAAAACATTTCAAATACGTCGCAAATAAATGTTGCTGTGTTAAAATTTCTGAAAACGCTTACTATAATATGTGGTGGACTTCTAAGATCGCTGTGCTGTGGTCGCAAATAATTGGGCAAAACGAACACGTCTAGATGAAATGCATGACATGCTGCTCGCCCCCCCCAACGTGCACATCATTATTTATAGCGCCAAATTTAGCTATAGCTTTTGAGCGTATATAGATATTTAATTTGAAAGAGCGATGAAATCACCGATTCAGTCTCACAACTTAGCAGTACACGACGGTGAAAAGCGTTATAAGGAATTGATGAACTTGAAATGCATGGATGCATGTATGGATGGATGGATGGATGGATGGATGGATGGAGGATGGATGGATGGATGTAAAACTTTAATGAAAGTCCTGAGGTACGCGACTCAGCGTGCAGCGGGCCACTTGCGATACTATAGTTTTTTTTTTACTACTTGATTGAACAGCTGACAGCGGAATTGTGATGCAGCTCAATGTGCAGATTCGGTAGGAGCGAAAAACCGCCTAATAACAGGCTGGCGTCGAGGTTGAACTAGCACCGTGCGAAAAACGCCGATTGTGACAGCCTGCAGAAAACCGCACATGTAGAAACCCGAGTTACTGCGCGCGATCTTCTGCCACAAAAATATATCGTTAGACTCACCTATTCATCTGTCTGAAACTAACGCTCACACTAAATTTGCGCAGCTGCTCAGCGTAGGCACACGTTTTTCTGTTACCCGCCATGGTAGCTAAGCGACTATAGCATCGCGCTGCTGAGCTCGAGATCGCGGGTACGATAGGAGCGAAACGCAACAACAATCGTGTACTTATATTAATGTGTATCTTAAAGATCCCAGGTAGTCAAAATTAATCCGGAGTCTCCACCTATGGTCTGCTTCATAATTTAGACACGTACAACCCTTGGATTTGTTTTTGACTTTTTCTGTTTTCTCAATTAACGTTGTTAAGGCCTTAGTTCTTGTATGTATGCTGACTTCAATCTAACACAGTCTTTTACATTTGCTTCATGTTTTTTTTCATTGTGAAATACGTATAGACGCTATGACTGGACATACAGCGCAACGACAAATGTGCAGGTAATGGAAACGTGCACATTACAGGAAGGTAAAACGACAGACCAAAGAAAAGGCAGTGCATGTACACCCGTGAGCAAAAGTATACGGACCAGGGGTTGCACGATAAAGCCAATTTTTTCATTTGTCTGTGAATGCAAATTGAAATTGAGGACTGTAATCCCAACTTGACATTGCGAACTTTTCAGTGCACTCGTGAATTCCAGTTTATGATTGTTAGTTACGAAGAAATTCAGTTTTTTCAGCGACCCTGTGGTCCGTATACTTTTGCTTAGGGGTATACATGCGTTTTAAGTACAGGCTGTGGGCCCAGTATGGGTGCTAGATGTCTAACAACCGCGTAAAGCAGCGGAATAAACCGAAATGCATATTTTATGCATACATCTGGATAAGAATCCGCATAGATATCTTCAAGACGTTTTTACAAAACGTTTTCTAACCGTCTTCGCAAGATGATAGCTTAAAACGGCTTAATAAGATGCCTACTAGGCGTCTTTCGCAGGACGTCCTCAAGACGTACATATAAGGACGTTTTGTAGCCGTCTTGAATAGCTGTAGACGTTTAAGTTCATTTTGGCTGGTCCAAGACAGCTACAAAACATCTTGTGTTCAGTGGGATTGATTGGCTATCGATTGGCTATCGCAAGGTATTGCCTACGTATTTGGGCTAGGCTAAGCACTACCAATTCATCCCCAGTGTTTGCCGGAATTTATTGATCGATTATCGATTAGCTATTGATTGGCTATCGATTGGAATATGCAAGGTAATGGCCACGTATTCGGGCTAGCTAAGCACTACCAAGCCATCCCCAGCATTTTCCGGATGACTTGGTAGTGCTTAGCCTAGCCCAAATACGTAGCCAATACCTTGCAATAACCAATCGATAGCCAATCAATGGCTACTCAATAATCTATCAATAATCAATAAATTCCGGAAAGTGCTGGGATGGTTTGGTAGTGCTTAGCCTAGCCTAAAAGCCAGGACTAGCTAGGTGCCCATCAGCTCGGCTGTCTCTTTAGCATAGCGCCTCCAGTGCAAGGTACGCTAGTTGTTTCTTTTTTTCAATTCTTGTTTCTTCATTAGGACTTTTCCAGGTCCACTTCCTGTTTCTGCGCTTCTTTAAAAGGTATTCATTATTCGGAGCCCATTTCTTTCCGCGAGTTCTACCAACATCTCTCATCTAGCGTTCTTAGAATCTATGTCGTAGTTACCAATCGCTTGTTCCCCAGCCTGCTTTTACCCCCTTTTGCTTTGAAGTCACCCATGACTACAGTACACTGAGTTTGCACCTTCCTCATCACTAATTCAACATCTTCTAAACATGTTCTATTTTTTCAGAATCGTGACTGGAGCGTTGGCTTATACTACCTTTATTCTATACCTCCTATTCAGGTTTATTACGAGACTGCACCGTCTCGTTAACGCTGTAGAATTCATCATTGTTGCCCGCTATGTCATTATGAATTAGAAATCCTACTCCGTATTCTCTCTTATCTGTAAGACATATAACTCTTAAATATAACGGTATACAATGCATCTAGCACAAAAACACGTTAGCAAAATTTCCGACATCAAAGAATATTATTTCCTTGCAGTTTCCCTCATGAAAACGATTAATAAAAAACTTGGGGCGCAATAACGTAAAGCTATTACAACCATTTCAATTCCTTTTCTGCAACCAGCCCTCCTAGATTGGTCAAACGTTTTTCGGGCCACGCCAACTTCATCTGCCTCTCACGCGACATCACGACAATTGTGAAAACTCCTCCCATCTGATATGATGTGTACATACTGATTATGCATGATTAGGCTGAACGAAAGGACAAAAGGTCGTAAAGGATGTTAACAAACGCAGGAGGGCCTGAAAAGTAATTTCGCCCCAGAAACGTGAACGGTCACCGTTTTCGAGCTTCTCGGAAAGCAATACCAGCGGGGGGCTTTGTTAGTGGGTCAGGAGGCGCTCTTCGGCCACAGAGAAGCCACGTCGCCAACCCGGTGCATGGGAAAATGGTGCACGCTGGGTCTGAAGACGCGGAGGTGGCGTTGGGAGCTGTTTGGCCCAGAAGCGCATACGGAAGCGCTAACGGCTGCCCTCTTGCACGCGAGCTTAGACGGACCACCTGAAAAACATCATTAGGGTGTCAAAGAAGCCATTTGAGAGCCGGAGGGATCGTGTAACCCGACTCGCGGGCTATTGAGTGACGGGCTGGCACCAGAGGGGCAGTCAGTTTTTGGAATGACAGTTTTATGGGCCCGCCGGAGATGGACCGCGCGCAGGACAGCATTGTGTATCGATGGGTGCGCTTCTGTGGGTGCCCTTTACTGCAAGCCGTGTGTGATTTTCAATTAAGTCACGTGAACGGGGCGACTCGGGTGTTTCTTTCCCCGACAGTGTTCTAAGGAAGCGCAGGCAGATTTTAACATGTAGCTGGCTAGAACAATTTGTGCGTTATTTGTTTATGTGTTGTTGCTGTTTTCGTTTCTTCTTTCTCTCCCTGTATCTCTCTGAATGTTCCGAGAAACGCAGGGAGAGAGTGAGAGAAGTAGTGACAAGTGGGTGACAGCCCAGTTGACCCAAACAGGTCTCTGTGGTGTTGTGATTTGCCGTGAGGGGATTTGGAAGGAGCAACCGAAGTGTAAAACCGTGCTCCCGACCCCTCACGAAGGTTCCGGACGCAGGAAAGGTGCTCTGCACTGTCGGCTCTGAAGAGTTAAGCCGCCGGTTACAGTGTAAACGAATGGTCTGGACGTACGAGCGGTGTTATGCACTATCGGCTACGTCGATAGTGCTCAACTGTAAATAGCTGTCGATGTGTATATTGTGTACAGAAAGTCATATCTCCAAGTACAAGCGCTTATGGCGTCCCATTTTTGATGGAAGAGGAGAAACGACGGCGGCGGCAGCAGAAGAAAAGTTTTCATACCAGATAAGCTGGTCACGCCAGCTTGGAGCACTCAGTGCTATAAAAAAGAAGAGGGAAACAGTAGGTATTTCCGATTATACGCATCTTTCGCCATTAGCCCACCGCTATTTGTCAACTTTTTTCCAGGCTGCGCCTGCTTCGCCTGTCTGTCACGGTACGTCAAAGAACTGCGAAAACTCACCACGTTAAAGTGACGTGTACGCATAAAGATGCATTACCATGCTGAACGAAACTGAATATTTTTTCCGGAATAGCCAAAGACTACCCTGTTTGGAAAAGAATAGAAAGTGACCGCCAATGGCTCTGGCAGCGGCTCCGGTAGTTTTATGAGCATAATTACGCCGATAACGAAGCTATCGCTGACAAGCCATGGAACATCTTCTTGCAGCTGATTGTCCAGAAACTACAATTGATAGCCGAGGGTGGAGGGTGCTTTCATCTTAGTCACGCGCTCTGATCGGTCATCTCAAAGTGTATACAATAGTTTTGTCTGAAGAAACGTACACTAGCCAACTGAAAAAACAAAAAACAACAGATTGACGTTCCGGCGCTCAATACGGGAACCTTGTTCACAATGAACAAATGCATGGTGGTCTTTATTATATATGCGTCGGAAGACGTAATGCGCTTGTGTACATCTCAGGAATGCGGCCCGTGTCCGATTTATCGTGCTAGTAGTAGATTGTATGCAGAATGAATCAAGGAGCAATCGGGGATGACAATGTCTTTTCTCTTTCAATGATGGAAGCCGAATGCCAATTGATACTGTGTCCCGTCTTTTCATGATTCTCTGCCAGGGCGCTGGAAACCATGTGTCCTTTGGCTACATCATTGCGGTGCTGCTGTAGCCTTCCTTTAAAGTTCCCAGTCTCGCCTACGTAGCACGCCTGGCAGCCCTGGCAAGGAATTTTGTAGAGAACGCCAGGATATTTTCTTTTATTGGAATATCAATTATATGGACACTCCAAGCGCAATTCTGCCGTCAGCGTCGCCGTCGCCGCGAGGTTCCATATAAAGTCCAATGGTGATAGAACCGCACGCTATGTGTGCGAGTGAAAGCGTACAAGGGTGAGCCGGCGATCGCGGCTCAATGTAGCGAACGCGAGGAAGGCTGGCAGGCCGGAAGCGCGCGGTCTTTCGCGCGCGAGGCACGGGGGCGAGGCGACGGAGAGAGGGAGGGGGGTTGTTTTCTGCTCCGTCGGCTGCTGCTCACAGCGTGGCCGCGAGGCCGCCGTGTCTTGAAAGCGATCTGCGATGTGGGCGAAGTACGCGCCCGCACGGCCCACAGCTTCAAAGGAATCTGCGATGGGGACAAAGTGCATGCGTCGAGTGCCGGTACCTTCATATGCGCTTTGCTTTCGACGTTTAGTTAGCGTTGAAGCGAGATGATAGACAGCGCGAAGGTCGATTTGCCCGCTGCTGCTTGCGCGCTTCCTCACTCCGACATTTTCAAAGTGCGTTTCCGCGGTCATCGAGCGAGATGAGTTCATGTTAACCTGTGCGCGTGTGACTTGATCTTGAATTTCAGTACGATTCGAGACCACGAAAGGGCTCTGGAAACCATGTGTCATTTGGCTACATCATTGCGGTGCGGCTGTAGCCTTCTTTTAAAGTTCCCCGTCTCGCCTATGTAGCACCCCTGGCAGCCCTGGCAAAGAATTTTGTAGAGGACGCCAGGATATTTTCTTTTATTGCGATAGCAATTATGTGGACACTCCAAGCGCAATTCTGCCGTCGGCGTCGCCGTCGCCGTGAGGTTCCGTATAAAGTCCAATGGCGATAGAATCGTCACCGTGCGCGTACGCTATGTGTGCGAGTAAAAGCGTACGAGGGTCAATGTAGCGAACGCGAGGAAGGCAGGCCGGAAGCGCGTGGTCATCTCACCAACATCGAGGCGAATATCAACTCCGTGTTTCTACCAGAAAGCTCGCCTTCATGCATAGCGTTCGCCGGCAGCGTTTGCCGGTAAACATTACGGTTACATAAGCTGCAGTTACCGGGAAGCGTGAGAAGCAGTTAGGGTTCTTTGAATGATATCGCGTTCCACTCTTAAAGGCGAAGCTTAAGCGTCCTCCAAATTTTTTATTTTCAACGTGTCCGACGAAAGGCATTTGCGTTCCAGTTACTTCTTTTAAGAAAACGCTGTTTTATGCATTGGAGCGCAAAAGTAACTGGAACACCAGTGCATTTCAACGGAGATCAAGGATTAGAACTGTGCTATCTCACATAGGCAATTTCAAAAAATGTTCGCCTTTCGGGCGAACCTGCGACTTTTTCAGGCGGTATTTAACTCGGACGAGTTGTTGTTTAGCTTGCTTGAAGGGACGTGGCAGACTTGTACTTCGTAATCTTTGAAAATTCTTGACCGTGACTCGCTCACGCCTTGGGCATAGGGGAGAGACGCCCACTTTTTTGTGCTCATTGGCCTCTGCTCATTCTCGTTCAGCAGCACGCTTTTCCTCAGTCTTTATAAACTAATCGGGGTAGCCATTGCTGAACAAGTCCTGCGTCACTCTCTTCAACTCAGCTCTGCGTGCGTCAGTAGTAGAGCACAAACAGTATGCACGGGTGAAAAATGTCGAGGCAACAGATCGTTTGTGTCCAATGCGATGGGCCGACTCAAAGTGAAGATATTTCCATGAGTGCGTAGGACCTCCGATAAACGCTTGTTGAAAGGCCAGATGCAGTGCGCATTACTTCAGCGACAAGGAAAGCCAAGCGACCATTAACTTTCTTCAACGGTGAATTACAATGTGCCTTAGATAGAGTTCAGGTCTGCAGAAAAGGTACGACGTCTTCGCGGCAGATAATGGAAAAACAGTCATCGACATACCGCAGGAACAATTTTGGAGCAGTCAGGAACGTTGCGAGGGCCAACACATGCATGTAAAATGATCCATTGAATTAGAAATATGTGTTACGTAAGCAAAAGTTCAAGAGGCGGCACGCGTCGTCGACTTCGAAAGGGGCTGCGCGAACGCAGAGATGTGTCATTTTGCAATGCTGTTCGGCACCAGTCAACAGCATAGTCCACAGGTATGCGTGTGAACACAGACTTAACCTCAAAGGAGACCATGACGTCTTCGCTGTCTCAAGTCACGTTCCTGACCTTGTCGACCAAATCAGCGGAGTCCTTTACGTACGTCGATGTTCGTCCAACGAGGGGTCGGAGCACACCATGAAGATAGCCAGTGAGACGGTGCAACGGGGAGTGAGTATAGTGTACAATAGTTAGCAGCGGGACGTTAGGTTTGGGAACCTTGGGCAGGCCGTATATTGCAGCAGTTGAGCTGGTGTGGCACAGCAGCTGTTTATACAGATGCTTCTTTTTGGGAGGTACAAACTTGAATACGTCAGTCAGCAGCTTCTGAAGTTGTGACTTGGTCTTTCTTGTGGGGTCCGGGTTGACTTTCGAATACGTAGTCACGTCTTGGAGATGCTGCGTCATCTGCGAAACGTAGTCATCCCGATTCATGACCACCCTGGCACTCCCCTTGTCCGCAGGCAAGATGGACAATGGCTTTGTTATTTTGCAGTCTTTCCGTGGCTTTTTTATCGAGGTGGCTGAAACTTGAGGTCCTAGCATTACGAAGCTTGGAAAGAGCCCCAACAGCGCGGGTACGTGATTTACTTGGCAGAGAAGGCTCGACTTGGCATAGGGCCTTCTCAACTGCACAAGCCATCTTCCGCTTACTTGGCGTGGTCCCAATGTTGAAATTCACTTCGCGAAAATCATGGACGGTCCACCGTAACGAAGATTCGGCAATGTGCGTATACGCATTGCAAACTCACTGGCTACAATTCGTAAATTACAATATGTGCCGTAAAGAAATCAAAAAGAAGTGAATTGTTGATTTATTAACAGCGGAGCTGTTTAAGCCAGCCGTTATTTCGTTAGTCGTCCACAAAAAATGTGGGCCGATCATGGTGATGTGCAGGAAGGGTCCAAGCGCATTGGCACATACCCCTGTGAACTAGCCTGGCTAAGTCTAGATAAGCATGGTTGGGACTACTTAAGCTTAGTCAGTCATCGATAGACAATTGATAGCTAATCGATCAATAATCAATAAATTCTGGAAAATGCTGGGAATCACTTTTTAGTGATTAGCCTAGCCCAAAAGCCAGGACTAGCTAGGTGCCCATCAGCTCCGCTGTCTCTTTAGCATTGCGCCTCCAGTGCTGGCTACGCTGGTAATTTTTTAATTAGGTGAATATGTGTTTAGATCTCTCGTGAAAGTAATGTCCACGTCACTGAATAAATCAGCTCAAGGACTAGAACCAAGTTATCTTTGATAGGCGATTTTTAAAATGTCCGAAAAACTTTAAAATGATCACCCCGGAGAATACCGGTGAATTGGACGCGAATGCCGACGCCTTGAGCCGTTTGCCTCTGCCTGAGCGAGGGCATCCCAATGAAGCTGATCCCATAGAAAACCGCGAGTTCTTTTTTCTTTTCTTTTTAGAACGTCCAATTTTTTTTATTGCCTATGTGAGATAGCACAATTCTTATCCTTGATCTAAATTACTCGATGAGGCAGTCATTACTTCTACTAGGAATGAAAATGCTTAATTAAATAATTACCCTAATTAGCCTAAACAACGTTTTAATTAATGACTTTACGGCACATATTTAAATCTACGAATTACAGTCAGTGAGTTCTCAAGGCATATCCACTTGGAATGAATTCTCAGGAGTGCACCAGCTTCGAGATATTAATTTTCAACGCGTCCGATGAAATGCACCGGTGTTCCAGTTACTTTTGTGCTCCAATGCATAAAACAGCGTTTTCCTAAAAGGACTAACTGGAACGCAAATGCCTGTCGTCGGACACGTTGAAAATTAAAATTTGGAGGACGCTTAAGCTTCGACTTTAAGAGTGGATCGCAATATCATTGATGACTCAGAAGGGTTTGGGTGCGAGCTAGTTGGTACGCATGATTCATATTTTTCGCCAAAAAACACAGACAAGAGAGAACACAGGACGAGCGCTGACTGCCAACAACACCGTTATTGAGTGATTTATTGTTGGCGCACTATGATAGTCTCCTCCTCCAGGAGCAACTCAGCACAATAGGGCCTGTGCAAGTGTTTCGCTATATTGATGATTTTCTGGTGATCCTCTCTGCCCTCCCTAATGAAGCCACAGCCCTGTTCCAGCAAGTTTTTGAAAAATTCAGGCGCATCTATTGAGGTTTGACGTTCACAAGGTAATTGCCTGAAAACGACAAAATCCGCTTCCTTTACCTTGCACTACACCTCCAGGAGGGGCATACTTGTTGGATATATGCCCCGCGTTAAAAAAAGCACCTCCTCCCCTACACATTCAACCATTCAAAAGTGGTGAAGCGCTCCATCGCCCTAGGGTCCCTTAGAAATGCTGTCGTTCGCTCTTGCCCTACTTGATGTCCAACGGCTTCTCCAGTGGCTTAAGGCAAGTGGCTACCCTGCACAACTGATGTCATTCTTGACGGAAGCTTTATTTCAAGAGGTTCGTTCCCCCATGAAACGGCGCGCAGTGGTTGAGTACTTAACCAAGACTGTTGCGATCCCGTATATACATGGTGTGTCCATCGCATCAAGAAAGCCGCAGGCCGGGCTGGTGTAAAGGTGGTGTTTACCGCGCCTAACAAGTTGGGAAGGCTGTGCAAAAAGTCAACGAGAGCCCGAGAACACCTGGACTGTGCAATAAGCGACATGTCGCCAAGCCTGTAGATTGGAATACCAACGTTGTGTATTCAATTCCCACCTCTTGTGGCTGCACTTACATAGGGCAAATGGGACGTTGTATTAATGGTCGTGTGCGTGAGTGTGATGATGTGGATAGTGGCGTGTGGCGGTGCCAAGACATAGTGCGTGACAAGCCAGCTTGAAGTGATGGTGATCGTATGGAAGCACCAAGAAGAGGATTGGCGATGATGACAATGGAAGAAGACCACCACGTGCCATGAACAAAATGTGGCACGAGAGCACGCAGAGCGTGAGAGCGAGCGGCAGCCTCGAACGCAAGCTCGCAAAACGGCGGCTCCAAGCTCGGGTACCGGCGACCGGATATCCTGCTACCGTGCGGACCTGGTCGGGGATCCAGTTCGTGCCTGGGCTCTCCTGCGCACCAGCGGCCTGCTGTGATAGCGGCCTGGTGCAGTGCTTCGTGCTGGGGACCGGGGCGCCTGAGCTACCAGCCTGCTGAGCGAGCCCGAGGACTGGCGACCGGGTGTCCTGCTACCATGCGGACCTGGTCGTAGATCCGGCTCGTGGCTCGACTCTCCTCTGCACCAGCGGCCTGCTGTCATAGCGGCCTGGTGCAGTGCTTCCTGCTGGCCACCGGGGCGCCTGAGCTACCTGTCCGCTGACCGAGCCCGACGTTATAGCGGCCGAGGCGTTACAGGCGAGGCGTTACTGGCCAGCTACAGCAGTGGCCTGGTGTTCTACCGGCCTGCTGTGTTCCTCTTGCTTCCGCGTCGCGACAAGGTGCGGCGCGACAGCAGCGACGTAGCCACAACGACGCTCCACCGTCACAACCACCGTCACGGGCACCGCAACGACGATGCATACGGGCGAGTGTTGACGCATGAGTGCTAGGCACGTGTTTTATATGGAAGGACAACTCCCGAACTATAGCCCACGTACATGTGTATGTAAATCGTCTGTATCGTTTAGCGTGTCTGTATAAAGTCTGTGTTTCGTGTGGCAAGCTCCCGTCTGCCGTGTCATTATTAAAAGGATCCTGGGCCCAACGGAAACACCGTCAAGTTTGTTGTCGTTTCCCATCACAGTGAGCATGCTTACTGTGTCAAGAAAAGAAATAAAATTATGGGGTTTTACGTGCCAAAACCAGTTCTGATTATGAGGCACGCCGTAGTGGGGGACTCCGGAAATTTGGACCACCTGGGGTCTTTAACGTGCACCTAAATCTAAGTACACGGGTGTTTTCGCATTTCGCCCCCATCGAAATGCGGCCGCCGTGGCCGGGATTCGATCGCGCGACCTCGTGCTCAGCAGCCCAACACCATAGCCACTGAGCAACCGCGGCGGGTCTGTGCCAAGAATAAGACTGGCAGTAATCTGGCTGTTCATTGTGCAAAGCGTGGATGTTCACCACTCCTAGATAACACACGTGTGTTAAGAAGGTACAGTAATCAGATAGCCAGGGAAATTTTTGAGGCCTTTTCAATGTGTCAGTTAGGAGTCACCTGTGTAAGTGCCTCATCTATAGCTCTTTGCGATAAGGAACTTAAGTTCCTCAGGAGTTGATCAGTTTGGCCTGTTACCACCATGTGTATTGTTAAATTTGTATTTTTTGGTGTTTTTGACGCATGCGCAGCAGGAGTTGACTGACGATGACTCGCCTCCCCTTTCCTTCTTTTTTTCTCTTTCTGCCCATTGCGAATTGTATATACTTGCGCAGGCTTCAATAAAGGTGTTGTTGGCAGAAGTGTAACTTTTGATTTTATCGATTTCATTTTCAGGCCGTTTCTAATTAAGCGGTACACTATTACTTGTTTCCTGGCAGGAGCAAGAACAGCAGATATTTCATATTTTGAAGAAATGAAGGCCACTCTTTGGTGGCGTGTACCGAAAATTTGACCTGTGCAGGTTGCTTATGTGCTCGTAAAACAGTCACTGAATTCTCGCTTTGTCCCAACTTTTATGCTTTATACGCGGCATTTAGTTGCCCCCCCCCCCCCCAATATACTCGGTTAACTATGTGGAGCACGGTGTTTATATTTATTCAAAGTACGAAGCAATGTTCTGAGTAACGAGCGATATGTGTTTCTTCTGAGTAAGTTCATTACAGCCTTTCTAGATAGTTGCATATTGAAGTGTTCCAGGGTGCCATACCGCCGCTTTCCCAGACTCCTAAAACAACTGCACGAAATACAGACTTGAAATTTCATGAAAATAGGTAGAAATTTAAGCGCAGTGCAATGTGAAACTTTCACATTCCTGCTTTAAATGCAAGTGTTGCTGTTGATTACTAAACCCTGGTTTTCCCATGTATTCTCGTGCATATGGGATGCGTATAGGTTGTTTCTCCTGTATCCTTGGTGAGTTAAACAAGGCATCTTTTTTTTATCTGGGGAAAGTTAGGGGCATGGTATGGGCAATATGTAGGCGATTTTCCAAATAAGTGGGTTAAATTCACATTTTCCAGTAGAATAGACGGCTCCGCTGTCATAGTTACAACTGAGGTCAAATTTTGCGAACATAGGGAAAACAATACGCCAAGTTTACCTGCGATGGCAAATGCATGTTGAACAAATGCAGCTTTAAAAAACTGTAATCAAGTATTCGAAAGTATCACACTGTTGTTATTAGCTGGGTTTCCCAATGTTTCAAGAGGACTCTGGGTTTCAGATATTTTATACTTTGAAAGAATATGCAGCATGTTAATTACAATGTGTTACGAAGGTATAGCGTTTCTGGCTTATTTAGAACCGTTATGAATAATTATTTAACCCTGTTTTACTGCGAAGCTGTTAAGCACTCAGTCTCCGATGGTCGTGTTCGCGTGTAGAAAAAATGTCACATTTTCGCCCTAAGGCGAAGCAATGAATGCGATAGCAACACAGCAATGTCATACGAAGTAAGGTGAGCGGCTTTGGTAGCAATATGAATTGTAGTAAACATGAGCTGATTAAGTAAGCAGGTGTGCTGCGGCGTAAGTAGACCGACATGAAGAGAGACTCGATGACCACGAGAAGGCGCGTGTGAAACGGTGGTGTTGATGCGAAGCGCTTCCCGTGGGCAGCGCGCGTGCGAAGGGGCACACCTGTAGTGCTGCACTGCCGATCCGGGCAGCATTACATGTGTAGGGTGCGTTGGAAAATGTGGCCCGACTATTACTAACTGAATGAACAAGCGTGGTGTCAGCGCGCACAAACAAACATAAATAGATCACACTGAATGACCTCAGACAACGACTGTCAAAACGCTGGCAGCAAGCCCATACGCTGCAGCGGGCGAAGGTACGTGCGGTCTATCGCTTCAACAGAAACTGAGCGGCGAATGCACAGTGCATGAAGGTCAGAGCCGTGTGGAGATAAGAGACGGTGCGGCGAGCGACGAGCGCGGTTGTTGGCAGAGGAGAAGTGCGCCTCCCCCCCCCCCCCCGCTCCCTCCGGCGCTGGCTTCCCGCTTCCTTGCTTGCGCGTGGCAGAGATATGAGACCGTGCGGTCGAGCGAAGAGCGCGGTTGTTGGCACAGTAGAAGTGCCCCCCCCCCCCCGCTCCCTCCGGCGCTGGCTTCCCGCTGCGTTGCTTGCGCGTGGGAGATTGAGTGCGTTCGCTCTCCGTGATAGCGCGCGTCCCCGCACGCTTCCGCTCGGGCATACGGCGCGCGGTGAAGATTTTATCTATACGGAACCTCACGGCGACGGCGACGGCGACGCCGACGGCAGAAATCCGGTTGAAGTGTCCATCTAATTGCTATCGCAATAAAAAAGTTGTCGCAGTTTCACCAGAAAGGCGAAGCATCAATTGCGATAGCAAATTTTGTAGAGAGCTATACGGAGTAATGATATTAGCTTTATCAGCTGTATAAACTTGGACATGCAGCAGCACCGGCAACACGCAGAACTGTTGTCGACGCCGTCGGCGTTTTGCCCGCGTTCGCTCAAAATGCGCGCGGCGTTGGTGACTGTTGCCGGAGCCTCTGATATAAATAGGCACTTGGTGCCGCAGCTAAACGTTGCCTCCCTTCCATCCCCTCCCCCCCCTCCCCACGGCCTCTCGCTCGTCGGAATAAGGTGCGTTTGCTCTACATATATGGTGATTGTAAAGGAGGAGAGAGACGCCTACTTCTGCAGCCCTTAAGGGAACACGGCGCAGAACGCGCGTTTGTTTCTCCGCCGTGCGTTCACTCCCCGTGAAAGCGCGCGCCCTCGCGCCCTTTCACTCGCACATACAGCGTTCGGCGCGCGGCGACGATTTCATCCCATTGACGTCATACGAAACTCACGGCGACGGCGACGGCAGAAATTTGCTTTTGAGTGTCCATATAATTGCTATCGCAATAAAAAATGCAGGCTGCGCGGCGACGCAGCACATCACAGCGTAAGCTAGACGAGCGTTTCACAGCACTACCACGGCCGCTGGATGAACAGGTTTTATTGCGATAGCAATTATATGGACACTCAAAAGCGATTTTCTGCGTCGCCGTCGCCGTAGGCCGTCGCCCGCGCCGTGAGGTTCCGTATGACGTCATTTGGAGAAGAAATCGTCGCGCGCGGCCGAACGCTGCTATGTGCGATGAAAGGGCGCGAGGGCGCGGTCTTTCACGGGGAGGTGAACGCATGGCGGCGAACAAACGCGCGTTCTGCGCCGTGCTCGCTTAAGGGCTGCAGAGTAGGCGTCTCTTTCTCCTTTACAATCACCAATATGTAGCGCAAACGCACCTTCTTCCGACGCGCGAGAGCCGTGGGGGAGGGGGAGGGGAAGGGAGGCGACGTTCAGGCGGAACCAAGTGCATTTATATCACAGGCTCCGGCAACAGTCACCAACGCCGCAGCATTTTGAGCGAAACGCGGGCAAAACGCCGATGGCGCGACAACAGTTCTGCGTGTTGCCGAGCTGCTGCCTTCAAAGTTTATACAGCTGTTAAAGCTAATATCATTACTCCTATAGCTCTCTACATTTGCTATCGCAATTGATGCTTTCGCCTTCAGTGAAACTGCGACCACTTTTTTGATATCCAAGAATCCTTACCAACACAATTCAAAAGTGCTGTGTGTACACACTTAAAATCAAACACAAACTTTCTCCGACAGTATGTTACGTTTCGTAAAGATCGCGATGAAGCTCTCGCATCATCAGGCGGTGTTGCCATTGTAAATACACAAAAGCATAGCATGCCAACGTTTCCAGCTACAAACGCCCTTGAAGCAGTGGCAGTTTGACTTGTTCTTCTAAACAAACTCATCACCATTTGCTCGCTTTACATGCCCCCATTACCACTTACACAAACATGAATTTCAGTCCTTCAGTGGCGTAGCCAAGAGGGGGGTTGGGGGGGTTCAAACCCCCCCCCCGAAATTTTTTGCACCCCCCCCCCACTAACCCACCCTTTGCTCTCGTCGCTTCGCGCTGACATATTTCAAGAAACCTGTGCTACTTTCACACTTTCGTTCCTGGGCGCTTCCGTTTGGTTTAATTTACAGCGAATCATGTCTGCATATGGAAAAAAACTGTCACGGTTTTGTCAGGCCTTGACACTCTGTGAGGTTTTGGGCGCGAATGTGGCGGCCGCATTCTGAAAAACAAATGCGCAACAAATGAAGCAACAAAACAAATGCGGCAGCCGCATTTTAGATGAAGGCGAAAATGCTCGAGGCCCGTTTACTTAGATTTAGGTGCACGTTAAAGTCTCCAGGTGGTCGAAATTTCCGGTATACATTTCCACCGCTTCCCTTCAGGTGCCGGTTAGGCCGCGTTCGCGTAGGAACTTGGTCTCGAAGCTGGCGGAAGCGGCAAAATCTTGCAAAAATCCGCCCGCCTAGGCGGCAAAACAGGCAGAAAAACAGGCGGCGAGCCAAATTGGTCTCGGACCGATTTTTTCGCCATGGCGAAGCGGAAACGTGGCGGAAAGTCGTTCTGCTCGACCGGAAGCTACACTAGCATGTAAACTTCAGGTCGTAACATTGAACATGGCACCAAAAGTGTAGACTGCAATGCTGATCGACGCGATCAAGAACACCCCTTGCTCTACGACAAGAGAAGTACTAAAACGTACTGTCAGCAATACTCGCGATAGTATTCAACGTCGCGCGACCGGAGGCGCGGCAACGAAGCCAACGGAGTCGCGTGACCCAACTTCTCGCGCTTTTGCAAAGCCAGGCGAACCACCACCGCCGTTTCCGAGGTTTTCTTGTCTTCCGTTTATTCATTGTCCATTTCTAGAAAAACAAGTAGGTAGAAGTATAAAAGCCATTTCTTCTTCCACTTCCATGACAGACAATAGTTAGGCAGATTCCTCGTTGGCGCTCCATAATTCTCCTCGCACGTGCACGGTATGTTGCAGAAGTCGCGGGGTGCTTTTCTCGTCGCGACGATAGATTGGGAGCGTAGGTCTCACGAAGGACGCGCAGGCTTTGGCGAGCCTCAACACAAAGGGCCAGCCCGGGTTTTAGCTTTGGTGTTCCCGTTGCCACTTTCGTGTCCTGGAGGCGCCGAAATAATACGAATTGATGAAATGTTTTACAACTTGTAAATAAAAGCTATTAAAGAATATAATCACGCCTAGGCAGCACCTGTGACACAGCGCTACCGCGCCCGTGTGAGGAGAATTACAGAACGCCAACGAGCAATTTACCGAAGGTTGCAGATGACACGCGAAATTGCGCAAGATGATCTCTTTTGATGACGGTGGGTCAGTGAATGAACATACCGCTCGAAATAATGCGATAATGAGCGCCACCAGCCGACAAACGTACGCAGACTAGATGGATGTGGACGAAGCGGCAGCGGCGGCCGCGGTGGTAGCAAAACAAATGTGAACTTGGACATGCGCGGAAAAGATTTTGCGGCCGCTTTGGCCTTCCTTTTCGGCCGCTTTGGCCTCCCACCCGCTTGCCGCTTCCCAACTGTGAACGTAGCCATAGTCTGCAGCGCAGAACGTCTCTCGTTTGCGATTGCGCCCCTACGGAAGGCTGGTAGTTACTGTTGTGTTGCTGAATCCCCACCAGCAATTGCGAAAGGCTGGTAGTTGCTGTGTGTTGTGGAATCCCAAACCAGCAATGTGCCCCAAAGGGTTGATGCCAGCAGTGAAATTCCACCGACTAGCAACAGAATGCACGAAACAGACAGCCGACAAGCATGGATTACATGTGCGCAGTACAGCGTAAGTAAACTCTTGTTGCAGGCGCTGACAGTTCTCGTCGGAGTTCACGCGTCCTGAGAAATTGATTATCTGCACTATGCACTGAACAAGACCGGAGTTCATTCCTGCATCACTAGTACACCAATCAGTCGAGATTCTGTGAGGTACAAGGCCGCTTCCTGTTTGCACCGGCCTAAGTGAAGCAGAAATGACTCGCACGCACTACTTAAAATGCGTACACATGCCATGACGTAAAGGCAAATGACGGCTGCACGCTCGCACACAGCGGAAGACACAGCAGCCCATGCACTTGCCGCAGGAAATGCAAGGCGACGAAAGCTTCGTAAAAAAAGCATTACTCGTTTTTGCGCGTATTTAAGTTTTCTAGCGCAAAGACGCAGCGAACAAGCTATTGCTATGGCAGTAGGTATAGCCTGGTAACACGTGCATTTTCACATGTATAGCCGTCCTTGACCTGTGAAACGCACTTCGCCCCGACGAGGACGACGCCATCCACGCTTAACGGAGATTAACAATTAATGATGTCTTCTCCGATCGGGCGGGTCGTCTCAATGATGCGTTTTCGAAGACTGGTCCATTCAGTGGCGCGATGAGAGACGGTTGCTCCAAACGCCCACTGTACCTGTCGTACTTACTGTATTTTACTGAGCTTACATTACTTTTTACTTAATTTCTTCACAAGCACACTAGAGCACTGCACGGGCCGATTTTTTCAGCCCGGGCCCGTTTTACGTTGGGTGTCCCCCCGAGCCCGATCAAAACTTTTATGGCGAGACCCGGGCCCGGCCCGGGCCCGGAAATAATCTACGTTACCCGCCCGACCCGGCCCGCCACCCCTTTACCTTAGGCCCGAGCCCGGCCCGAGCCCGACTCTAAACTGGCCCGAACCCGGCCCGAGACCGAAAATAATGTTTTTCAGAGTTGAGTCGCCCGAGAATAACTCACTGCACGTTACATGCACACCACCAGAAAGCCTGAGCCCGGCCCGGGCCTGGGTCAAAAAGCACACGCCGTGTCCGAGCCCAGCCCGAGCCCGTGAAAACAACAGTTCTACCCGGCCCAGCCCGGCCCACGGGCCCGGGCTTTCGGGTAAGCCCGAGCCCTAGCAGTGCTCTAGCACACCACACGCGAGGGGGAGGGGGGGTCCCGTCTTTGATATACATACATAGAGGGTGCTTAAACTACCGATATTTATTATCGATCACGTCACGTAGAGGAAGCGGACGCTTGCCCCCCCCCCCGGTCGGGCCGATGAACCCCCCCCCCCCAAAAAAATTTCTGGCTACGCCCCTGCAGTCCTTTATAGACGAATTGCCAGAACCTTATCTTGTTCTTGGCGATTTCAATGCGCACAGCAGTCTGTGGGGCGACTCTCGTATCGATGCGCGAGTTCGTCTTGTTGAACTATTTCTTCTCGTCTGATGCGTGCCTCCTGAATAAAAAGGAACCTACATTTTACTGTATCGCAAACAGAACATTTTCTTTTATTGATCTTAGCATAGCTTCCCGTCTCTATTTTCTGAACTTAAATGGGAAGTTACCAAAAATCTTTACGGGAGCGATCACTTCCCAATTCTACTGAGAACAACCAAAGAAAATGAGTCCTCACCATAAGCCCCTCGATGGAAGGTTGATACAGCCGATTGGGAGAAATTTCGAACTCTTACTAGTAGTATCTCCTGGGCTGACATGTCTTCGTTAGGAATTGATGCTGCGTGGAGTATTTCACTACCTTCATAATTGATGCCGCTTCTAAATGCATATCCGAAATGAGTGGTGTGGCATGCAAACGCCGTGTCCCATGGGGAATGACGCATGTACCGGGAACGCTCGTAGGAAACAGAACAAAGCGTGGGGGCTGCTACGTGAGTCCCCTACTGCGGAGAATCTTGTCAATTTAAGAAGGAAAAGTCCCAAGGCAGGACAACGCGCCGTCAGGCCAGAAGAGAGAGCTGCAGAAGTTTTTATCACGTGTAAACTCGTATACAGATGAATCCAAAGTCTGGAACAGGGTAAATAAGGTAAGAGGACGACAAAATATTCACTCCCTTTGGTAAGCACACAGGGCGACAGCTTGGAAGACCAAGCGAACTTCCTGAGCGCACATTTGAACATGTGTCCAGCTCATCACACTACTCGGAAACATTTAAACGATACAAAGCCAGAATAGAAGGACAGAAGCTGGAACGAAAATGCAAAAAACACGAGGGATATAACGAACCATTAAGATTAGCTGAGCTACAGGCATCACTAAACTGCTGCAATAATTCTGCTCCAGGTGCTGACCGTGTAATATATGAAATGCTGAAGCACCTTCCCCATGAAACACAGAAAACCCTCCTTTCCCTCTACAACGCTGTATGGTCTTCCGGCGAGATACCGTCTGCCTGGAAAGAGGCCATTATAATTCCTATCCTGAAACAGGGCAAGGATCCATCGTCTGTTTCGAGTTACCGGCCTATAGCACTAACTAGCTGTCTCTGCAAAGTCTTCGAAAAAATGATAAACCGCCGCCTACTACATTTTCTAGAATCAACAAACTGCTTGACCCATACCAGTGCGGTTTTCGCGAGGGTCAATCCACCACTGACCATTTGATACGTATTGAGGCGCAGATACGCGAAGCTTTTATTAACAAACAGTTCTTTCTGTCTGTATTTCTAGACATGGAAAAGGCCTACGACACCACATGACGGTTTGGAATACTGAGAGACCTCTATATGTGGTAATATGTTAAATGTGATTGAGAGTTATCTGCTGAATCGCACATTCCGTGTGCGAATTGGCAATGTGTTATCACGACCTTTTGTGCAGGAAACTGGTGTACCCCAGGGAGGTGTGCTCAGCTGCACACTCTTTATCGTTAAAATGAACACGATCCGTGCTTCGTTACCACCCGCTATTTTTTATTCCATCTATGTGGACGATATACAAATAGGGTTCAAGTCCTGAGACCTCGCATTTGCGAGAGACAAGTACAGCAGGGTTGAACAAAGTGTCTAAGTGGGCAGACGAAAACGGGTTCAAAGTGAACCCCCAAAAGTTCTTGTGTGCTTTTCACCAGGAAGAGAGGTCTCGTTGCAGATCCTACTATCGAAATGTATGGACAATAAATACCTATGAACAAAGAACACAAGTTTTTAGACATCATACTTGACTCTAAGCTTACTTTCACCCCCCACATAAACATCTCAAGGCGAAATGCCTGAAAACAATGAACTTACTGAAACTTTTATCTCGCACATCCTGGGGCAGCGACAGGAAGTGTCTAATGAATCTTTACAAGAGCCTCATTCGGTCACGATTGGACTATGGTGCCGTAGTATATAACTCTGCCGCCCCGAGTGCGCTAAAAATGCTACATCCTGTCCACCACCTAGGCATCCGCCTGGCCGCTGGCGCATTCAGAACAAGCCCGTCGAAAGCTTATACGTAGAATCCAATGAGTGGTCACTCCACCTACAGAGAACATACATCAGCTTCACCGATTTTCTCAAAGTGCACTCCGATTGGGAACATCCTTGTTCTGTAACCATTCATGATTTGAAGTGTGCAACGCTTTTCAATAATCGACCCTCTGTGAGGCGGCCTTTCTCACTGAGTGTAAGAGAACTCAGCCAAGATGGATGTCCCACTTCTAGAACATAGCCTAATGCCTCCAGCTAAGATGTCACCGCCCTGGGAGTGGCAGGTGATAGAGTGTGCTATCCTTTGTAGAGGTCACAAAGCAAGCTCCCGAGCTCGAAATTACAATGCATTTCCGCGAACTTCAATCGAAGTACTCATGCTCGGAATTCTACACCGACGCATCCAAGTCCCATGCTGGCGTATCTTATGCGGCTGTTGGCCCCTCTTTTTCTAAATCTGACGTATTGAACCCCCTAACAAGTATCTTCACAGCAGAAGCCTACGCAGTACTTTCTGCAGTGAAACATAGACAAATTGAAACTACTACAAAAGCCAATAATTTTCACAGGCTCGTTGAGTCTTGTAAAAGCGCTAACATCTTTACAAAGCATAAGAATCCTGTTTTTCTTGAGCTTTACTCACTCTTGTGACATTTACCAATCTCATAGACATGTAATAATATGCTGGGTGCCTGGTCATAGAGGCATCGAGGGCAATGTCCTAGCAGACCAGTTGGCCACATCAACTACATCGCAAGCTATTAATCCTGCCGCTGCTATTCCCTCCACAGATCTGAAGCCTTTCCTACGAAACAAACTGCGAAGCCACTGGCAACGCTTGTGGGACGCCGAAGCAAATAATAAGCTCCACTTGATTAAGCCACAGTTAGGGTTCTGGCCCTGTACAACTAAAATACGACGAACTGATGTCCTATTCTGTCGTCTCAGAATAGGACACACATATGGTACTCACAATTTTCTATTGAATGGTGATGATCCTCCTACCTGTGGTAGATGTGGTGAGAGGCTTACCGTCCTCCACGTCCTCTTGGAGTGTCGGGAAGCCGAAAAAAAAGAAAGAAACATTTTCCGCTAGCATATCGCTATTGTGTCCCTCTCCATCCCGCTATGTTTCTCGGTAAGGAACCGCTATTTAGCACCAATGCAGTCCTCGCATTCTTGAAAGATGTTGTGCTACATGTTATTAGCCCAATAAGTTCATGGCACATCCTCTCTCTTTCCTCTCTCGCTTGCTCTCTCTCTCTCTCCAGAGGATTTGCTGTGATAGTTCTTTTTTTATATACACATACCTCCAGGCACTTGTGTTTCAAGGGCTCTGTTTAGGCACTTGTGCTTCTGGCCAAATCTAGCATCTTTATTATTTTGTAAATCGTATCATTCCTTCGCAATGCATTGTTCATGTCCATAGTGCACTAATCAGTCATTGCCATAATATTATTACGTATATATTTTACGCACTTTACAGCGACTGTTTTAAGGCCCCTTACAGCCATGTCCATCTAGTGTTCATATAGTTCACTATTCAGTACCACTATCAAACCACTACCATCGTCTTGGTTCGTTGGCCACATCTGGCCCTTGCGCCAATAAACCACAATAATCATCGAGTTAGGGAGTGAAGTGCTGTCCAGACTTCCGTGATTGGAAATGGGAGATCTAGGTCTTCATTTTGCTTCCCATTATAGTTTGATATATGTGTTTGTTGCCGTTTGTGATCGCCGATGTATTTTGCCTCTAGCTCCCGCAGAATCTCTTCATCCATCCCCAGTTGGTTGCGAAGTATGCGTCTGATTGTGTGCGAGGTTTGTTGCTTGCTTTTGTTTGGTCCAGTAGGTGTTTTAGGATTGCCCACGTTTTCGACGAGCTGAGCCTTCCGCTCAGGCTGGCGCACATTTGTTCCAGTTTTGGCGCACCAAGACAGTAACGGATTCTTCCGCTTGTTGTGTAAGAGCCGCTATGCGCAATTTTAGTTTTATTATTTTTGTTTGCGCCATCTTTTCAAAAGGCCTCTACGAGCGTCCCACATATGCACTAGATGTGGGTCTACCACCAGATTTTCCGTGGTGAGTGGTATCTGCTTCGGATGTTGCCTGATCGACTCCTTGAGCTCACTCGTCCATTGTTGCAGCGATGTGATATCCTCCTTTTCTTTATTTTTTTTGAACTCGCGCTTAGGAAATGCCGTCCAATTCGTCAATAAGATCTGACTGATGCGTTCGCATGTATGCTTGAGCTAAATGGTAACCTTAGGATGTGGTGGTCACTACCCAGCGTTTCTTCCCATATTTCTCCATGTGGCCTTTTCGTGGTTCTTGATCATGGTAAGGTCGGGACACGTATGGGGGGGTAAAATTCCAATCTCATCCTCCTTCCATGTCTGTCAGTCGCGGCGCCGTTAGCCTTTCGTTAGCACGGAGACAGAAACTCCGGAAACGCGCTCGAGTAGAGCGCCCGCACTGAAATGCGCAATGCTTGCAGCGTTAGCTCCGGATACATAGGAATGGTGAAATCGACATTCTCGGCAATCAGTACACATTTCGATGACGTTTCTCGCATTTAAAATAAAATGTAAAATCAAGTACGTGCGAGATGCAGATGTTGATTTAATGTCGGCGCTATCTTTCGAAGAGTCTCGAAAAATTCAAAGTAGCAAGTTTACAACTCTACGACATATCAATACTAAGCGACATCGCAATTTTGTACACTGCACCTAATAACACATCCAAAGCCGACAAAATAAATTCAGTATACGGGCTCTGAAAGATACCGCTACCTATCGAATGTGATTATGTTTGCAAAGCCCTTGTAAACGTTGTGATAAGTGCACGTGTACTGTAGCGTATTTTGAAATTTGCCCGCTTTAAGCGCTCCAATATAGATAGACGCTTGCATAACACCTCCCCCCCCCCCCCCCGCATGCATCGGCTGTACATGGCTGTATTGAGTTGCTGAAGAACCGTGCTCAGTCCTGGTAACTGCAATATCGGTCTTCGCGCAGTGTTACGACTTGTTAAGTTCAAGCTTCTATTGTGAAAAATATTCCAATAAATATACAAAGCAAGGTCAGTCAAAACATTTCAAATACGTCGCAAATAAATGTTGCTGTGTTAAAATTTCTGAAAACGCTTACTATATATGTGGTGGACTTCTAAGATCGCTGTGCTGTGTCGCAAATAATTGGGCAAACGAACACGTCTAGATGAAATGCATGATATGCTGCTCGCCCCCCCCAACGTGCACATCATTATTATAGCGCCAAATTAGCTATAGCTTTTGAGCGTATAATAGATATTTAATTTGAAAGAGCGATAAAATCACCGATCAGTCTCACAACTTAGCAGTACACGACGGTGAAAAGCGTTATAAGGAATTGATGACTTGAAATGCATGGATGCATGTATGGATGGATGGATGGATGGATGGATGGATGTAAAACTTTAATGAAAGTCCTGAGGTACGCGACTCAGCGTGCAGCGGGCCACTTGCGATACTATAGTTTTTTTTTTACTACTTGATTGAACAGCTGACAGCGGAATTGTGATGCAGCTCAATGTGCAGATTTCGGTAGGAGCGAAAAACCGCCTAATAACAGGCTGGCGTCGAGGTTGAACTAGCACCGTGCGAAAAAACGCCGATTGTGACAGCCTGCAGAAACCGCACTGTGAAACCCGAGTTACTGCGCGCGATCTTCTGCCACAAAAATATATCGTTAGACTCACCTATTCATCTGTCTGAAACTAACGCTCACACTAAATTTGCGCAGCTGCTCAGCGTAGGCACACGTTTTTCTGTTACCCCATGTAGCTAAGCGACTATAGCATCGCGCTGCTGAGCTCGAGATCGCGGGTACGATAGGAGCGAAACGCAACAACAATCGTGTACTTATATTAATGTGTATCTTAAAGATCCCAGGTAGTCAAAATTAATCCGGAGTCTCCACCTATGGTCTGCTTCATAATTTAGACACGTACAACCCTTGGATTTGTTTTTGACTTTTCTGTTTTCTCAATTAACGTTGTTAAGGCCTTAGTTCTTGTATGTATGCTGACTTCATCTAACACAGTCTTTTACATTTGCTTCATGTTTTTTTCATTGTGAAATACGTATAGACGCTATGACTGGACATACAGCGCAACGACAATGTGCAGGTAATGGAAACGTGCACATTACAGGAAGGTAAAACGACAGACCAAAGAAAAGGCAGTGCATGTACACCTGAGCAAAAGTATACGGACCAGGGGTTGCACGATAAAGCCAATTTTTTCATTTGTCTGTGAATGCAAATTGAAATTGAGGACTGTAATCCCAACTTGACATTGCGAACTTTTCAGTGCACTCGTGAATTCCAGTTTAGATTGTTAGTTACGAAGAAATTCAGTTTTTTCAGCGACCCTGGTGGTCCGTATACTTTTGCTTAGGGTATACATGCGTTTTAAGTACAGGCTGTGGGCCCAGTATGGGTGCTAGATGTCTACAACCGCGTAAAGCAGCGGAATAAACCGAAATGCATATTTTATGCATACATCTGGATAAGAATCCGCATAGATATCTTCAAGACTTTTTACAAAACGTTTTCTAACCGTCTTCGCAAGATGATAGCTTAAAACGGCTTAATAAGATGCCTACTAGGCGTCTTTCGCAGGACGTCCTCAAGACGTACATATAAGGACGTTTTGTAGCCGTCTTGAATAGCTGTAGACGTTTAAGTTCATTTGGCTGGTCCAAGACAGCTACAAAGCATCTTGTGTTCAGTGGGATTGATTGGCTATCGATTGGCTATCGCAGGTAGTGCCTACGTATTGGGCTAGGCTAAGCACTACCAATTCATCCCAGTGTTTGCCGGAATTTATTGATCGATTATCGATTAGCTATTGATTGGCTATCGATTGGAATATGCAAGGTAATGGCCACGTATTCGGCTAGCTAAGCACTACCAAGCCATCCCCAGCATTTTCCGGATGACTTGGTAGTGCTTAGCCTAGCCCAAATACGTAGCCAATACCTTGCAATAACCAATCGATAGCCAATCAATGGCTACTCATAATCTATCAATAATCAATAAATTCCGGAAAGTGCTGGGATGGTTTGGTAGTGCTTAGCCTAGCCTAAAAGCCAGGACTAGCTAGGTGCCCATCAGCTCGGCTGTCTCTTTAGCATAGCGCCTCCAGTGCAAGGTACGCTAGTTGTTTCTTTTTTTCAATTCTTGTTTCTTCATTAGGACTTTTCCAGGTCCACTTCCTGTTTCTGCGCTTCTTTAAAAAGGTATTCATTATTCGGAGCCCATTCTTTCCGCGAGTTCTACCAACATCTCTCATCTAGCGTTCTTAGAATCTATGTCGTAGTTACCAATCGCTTGTTCCCCAGCCTGCTTTTACCCCCTTTTGCTTTGAAGTCACCCATGACTACAGTACACTGAGTTTGCACCTTCCTCATCACTAATTCAACATCTTCTAAACATGTTCTATTTTTTCAGAATCGTGACTGGAGCGTTGGCTTATACTACCTTTATTCTATACCTCCTATTCAGGTTTATTACGAGACTGCACCGTCTCGTTAACGCTGTAGAATTCATCATTGTGCCCGCTATGTCATTATGAATTAGAAATCCTACTCCGTATTCTCTCTTATCTGTAAGACATATAACTCTTAAATATAACGGTATACAATGCATCTAGCACAAAAACACGTTAGCAAAATTTCCGACATCAAAGAATATTATTTTCCTTGCAGTTTCCCTCATGAAAACGATTAATAAAAACTTGGGGCGCAATAACGTAAAGCTATTACAACCATTTCAATTCCTTTTCTGCAACCAGCCCTCCTAGATTGGTCAAACGTTTTTCGGGCCACGCCAACTTCATCTGCCTCTCACGCGACATCACGACAATTGTGAAAACTCCTCCCATCTGATATGATGTGTACATACTGATTATGCATGATTAGGCTGAACGAAAGGACAAAAAGGTCGTAAAGGATGTTAACAAACGCAGGAGGGCCTGAAAAGTAATTTCGCCCCAGAAACGTGAACGGTCACCGTTTTCGAGCTTCTCGGAAAGCAATACCAGCGGGGGGCTTTGTTAGTGGTCAGGAGGCGCTCTTCGGCCACAGAGAAGCCACGTCGCCAACCCGGTGCATGGGAAAATGGTGCACGCTGGGTCTGAAGACGCGGAGGTGGCGTTGGGAGCTGTTTGGCCCAGAAGCGCATACGGAAGCGCTAACGGCTGCCCTCTTGCACGCGAGCTTAGACGGACCACCTGAAAAACATCATTAGGGTGTCAAAGAAGCCATTTGAGAGCCGGAGGGATCGTGTAACCCGACTCGCGGGCTATTGAGTGACGGGCTGGCACCAGAGGGGCAGTCAGTTTTTGGAATGACAGTTTTATGGGCCCGCCGGAGATGGACCGCGCGCAGGACAGCATTGTGTATCGATGGGTGCGCTTCTGTGGGTGCCCTTTACTGCATGCCGTGTGTGATTTTCAATTAAGTCACGTGAACGGGGCGACTCGGGTGTTTCTTTCCCCGACAGTGTTCTAAGGAAGCGCAGGCAGATTTTAACATGTAGCTGGCTAGAACAATTTGTGCGTTATTTGTTTATGGGTTGTTGCTGTTTTCGTTTCTTCTTTCTCTCCCTGTATCTCTCTGAATGTTCCGAGAAACGCAGGGAGAGAGTGAGAGAAGTAGTGACAAGTGGGTGACAGCCCAGTTGACCCAAACAGGTCTCTGTGGTGTTGTGATTTGCCGTGAGGGGTTTGGAAGGAGCAACCGAAGTGTAAAACCGTGCTCCCGACCCCTCACGAAGGTTCCGGACGCAGGAAAGGTGCTCTGCACTGTCGGCTCTGAAGAGTTAAGCCGCCGGTTACAGTGTAAACGAATGGTCTGGACGTACGAGCGGTGTTATGCACTATCGGCTACGTCGATAGTGCTCAACTGTAAATAGCTGTCGATGTGTATATTGTGTACAGAAAGTCATATCTCCAAGTACAAGCGCTTATGGCGTCCCATTTTTGATGGAAGAGGAGAAACGACGGCGGCGGCAGCAGAAGAAAAGTTTTCATACCAGATAAGCTGGTCACTCCAGCTTGGAGCACTCAGTGCTATAAAAAAAGAAGAGGGAAACAGTAGGTATTTCCGATTATACGCATCTTTCGCCATTAGCCCACCGCTATTTGTCAACTTTTTTCCAGGCTGCGCCTGCTTCGCCTGTCTGTCACGGTACGTCAAGAACTGCGAAAACTCACCACGTTAAAGTGACGTGTACGCATAAAGATGCATTACCATGCTGAACGAAACTGAATATTTTTTCCGGAATAGCCAAAGACTACCCTGTTTGGAAAAGAATAGAAAGTGACCGCCAATGGCTCTGGCAGCGGCTCCGGTAGTTTTATGAGCATAATTACGCCGATAACGAAGCTATCGCTGACAAGCCATGAACATCTTCTTGCAGCTGATTGTCCAGAAACTACAATTGATAGCCGAGGGTGGAGGGTGCTTTCATCTTAGTCACGCGCTCTGATCGGTCATCTCAAAGTGTATACAATAGTTTTGTCTGAAGAAACGTACACTAGCCAACTGAAAAAACAAAAAACAACAGATTGACGTTCCGGCGCTCAATACGGGAACCTTGTTCACAATGAACAAATGCATGGTGGTCTTTATTATATATGCGTCGGAAGACGTAATGCGCTTGTGTACATCTCAGGAATGCGGCCCCGTGTCCGATTTATCGTGCTAGTAGTAGATTGTATGCAGAATGAATCAAGGAGCAATCGGGGATGACAATGTCTTTTCTCTTTCAATGATGGAAGCCGAATGCCAATTGATACTGTGTCCCGTCTTTTCATGATTCTCTGCCAGGGCGCTGGAAACCATGTGTCCTTTGGCTACATCATTGCGGTGCTGCTGTAGCCTTCCTTTAAAGTTCCCAGTCTCGCCTACGTAGCACGCCTGGCAGCCCTGGCAAGGAATTTTGTAGAGAACGCCAGGATATTTTCTTTTATTGGAATATCAATTATATGGACACTCCAAGCGCAATTCTGCCGTCAGCGTCGCCGTCGCCGCGAGGTTCCATATAAAGTCCAATGGTGATAGAACCGCACGCTATGTGTGCGAGTGAAAGCGTACAAGGGTGAGCCGGCGATCGCGGCTCAATGTAGCGAACGCGAGGAAGGCTGGCAGGCCGGAAGCGCGCGGTCTTTCGCGCGCGAGGCACGGGGGCGAGGCGACGGAGAGAGGGAGGGGGGTTGTTTTCTGCTCCGTCGGCTGCTGCTCACAGCGTGGCCGCGAGGCCGCCGTGTCTTGAAAGCGATCTGCGATGTGGGCGAAGTACGCGTCCGCACGGCCCACAGCTTCAAAGGAATCTGCGATGGGGACAAAGTGCATGCGTCGAGTGCCGGTACCTTCATATGCGCTTTGCTTTCGACGTTTAGTTAGCGTTGAAGCGAGATGATAGACAGCGCGAAGGTCGATTTGCCCGCTGCTGCTTGCGCGCTTCCTCACTCCGACATTTTCAAAGTGCGTTTCCGCGGTCATCGAGCGAGATGAGTTCATGTTAACCTGTGCGCGTGTGACTTGATCTTGAATTTCAGTACGATTCGAGACCACGAAAGGGCTCTGGAAACCATGTGTCATTTGGCTACATCATTGCGGTGCGGCTGTAGCCTTCTTTTAAAGTTCCCCGTCTCGCCTATGTAGCACCCCTGGCAGCCCTGGCAAAGAATTTTGTAGAGGACGCCAGGATATTTTCTTTTATTGCGATAGCAATTATGTGGACACTCCAAGCGCAATTCTGCCGTCGGCGTCGCCGTCGCCGTGAGGTTCCGTATAAAGTCCAATGGCGATAGAATCGTCACCGTGCGCGTACGCTATGTGTGCGAGTAAAAGCGTACGAGGGTCAATGTAGCGAACGCGAGGAAGGCAGGCCGGAAGCGCGTGGTCATCTCACCAACATCGAGGCGAATATCAACTCCGTGTTTCTACCAGAAAGCTCGCCTTCATGCATAGCGTTCGCCGGCAGCGTTTGCCGGTAAACATTACGGTTACATAAGCTGCAGTTACCGGGAAGCGTGAGAAGCAGTTAGGGTTCTTTGAATGATATCGCGGCCGCGGTGGTAGCAAAACAAATGTGAACTTGGACATGCGCGGAAAAGATTTTGCGGCCGCTTTGGCCTTCCTTTTCGGCCGCTTTGGCCTTCCTTTTCGGCCGCTTTGGCCTCTCCACCCGCTTGCCGCTTCCCAACTGTGAACGTAGCCATAGTCTGCAGCGCAGAACGTCTCTCGTTTGCGATTGCGCCCCTACGGAAGGCTGGTAGTTACTGTTGTGTTGCTGAATCCCCAACCAGCAATTGCGAAAGGCTGGTAGTTGCTGTTGTGTTGTGGAATCCCAAACCAGCAATGTGCCCACCAAAGGGTTGATGCCAGCAGTGAAATTCCACCGACTAGCAACAGAATGCACGAAACAGACAGCCGACAAGCATGGATTACATGTGCGCAGTACAGCGTAAGTAAACTCTTGTTGCAGGCGCTGACAGTTCTCGTCGGAGTTCACGCGTCCTGAGAAATTGATTATCTGCACTATGCACTGAACAAGACCGGAGTTCATTCCTGCATCACTAGTACACCGGGACGCCGAAGCAAATAATAAGCTCCACTTGATTAAGCCACAGTTAGGGTTCTGGCCCTGTACAACTAAAATACGACGAACTGATGTCCTATTCTGTCGTCTCAGAATAGGACACACATATGGTACTCACAATTTTCTATTGAATGGTGATGATCCTCCTACCTGTGGTAGATGTGGCGAGAGGCTTACCGTCCTCCACGTCCTCTTGGAGTGTCGGGAAGCCGAAAAAGAAAGAAAGAAACATTTTCCGCTAGCATATCGCTATTGTGTCCCTCTCCATCCCGCTATGTTTCTCGGTAAGGAACCGCTATTTAGCACCAATGCAGTCCTCGCATTCTTGAAAGATGTTGTGCTACATGTTATTAGCCCAATAAGTTCATGGCACATCCTCTCTCTTTCCTCTCTCGCTTGCTCTCTCTCTCTCTCCAGAGGATTTTGCTGTGATAGTTCTTTTTTTATATATAGCACATACCTCCAGGCACTTGTGTTTCAAGGGCTCTGTTTAGGCACTTGTGCTTCTGACCAAATCTAGCATCTTTATTATTTGTAAATCGTATCATTCCTTCGCAATGCATTGTTCATGTCCATAGTGCACATAATCAGTCATTGCCATAATATTATTACGTATATATTTTACGCACTTTACAGCGACTGTTTTAAGGCCCCTTACAGCCATGTCACATCTAGTGTTCATATAGTTCACTATTCATGTACCACTATCAAACCACTACCATCGTCTTGGTGCTCGTTGGCCACATCTGGCCCTTGCGCCAATAAACCACAATAATCATCGAGTTAGGGAGTGAAGTGCTGTCCAGACTTCCGTGATTGGAAATGGGAGATCTAGGTCTTCATTTTGCTTCCCATTATAGTTTGATATATGTGTTTGTTGCCGTTTGTGATCGCCGATGTATTTTGCCTCTAGCTCCCGCAGAATCTCTTCATCCATCCCCAGTTGGTTGCGAAGTATGCGTCTGATTGTGTGCGAGGTTTGTTGCTTGCTTTTGTTTGGGTCCAGTAGGTGTTTTAGGATTGCCCACGTTTTCGACGAGCTGAGCCTTCCGCTCAGGCTGGCGCACATTTGTTGCCAGTTTTGGCGCACCAAGACAGTAGCGGATTCTTCCGCTTGTTGTGTAAGAGCCGCTATGCGCAATTTTAGTTTTCTATTATGTTTTTGTTTGCGCCATCTTTTCAAAAGGCCTCTACGAGCGTCCCACATATGCACTAGATGTGGGTCTACCACCAGATTTTCCGTGGTGAGTGGTATCTGCTTCGGATGTTGCCTGATCGACTCCTTGAGCTCACTCGTCCATTGTTGCAGCGATGTGATATCCTCCTTTTCTTTATTTTTTTTGAACTCGCGCTTTAGGAAATGCCGTCCAATTCGTCAATAAGATCTGACTGATGCGTTCGCATGTATGCTTGAGCTAAATGGTAACCTCCAGGATGTGGTGGTCACTACCCAGCGTTTCTTCCATATTTCTCCATGTGGCCTTTTCGTGGTTCTTGATCATGGTAAGGTCGGGACACGTATGGGGGAAGGTAGAAAATTCCAATCTCATCCTCCTTCCATGTCTGTCAGTCGCGGCGCCGTTAGCCTTTCGTTAGCACGGAGACAGGAAACTCCGGAAACGCGCTCGAGTAGAGCGCCCGCACTGAAATGCGCAATGCTTGCAGCGTTAGCTCCGGATACATACGAATGGTGAAATCGACATTCTCGGCAATCAGTACACGGATTTCGATGACGTTTCTCGCATTTAAAATAAAATGTAAAATCAAGTACGTGCGAGATGCAGATGTTGATTTAATGTCGGCGCTATCTTTCGAAAGAGTCTCGAAAAATTCAAAGTAGCAAGTTTACAACTCTACGACATATCAATACTAAGCGACATCGCAATTTTGTACACTGCACCTAATAACACATCCAAAGCCGACAAAATAAATTCAGTATACGGGGCTCTGAAAGATACCGCTACCTATCGAATGTGATTATGTTTGCAAAGCCCTTGTAAACGTTGTGATAAGTGCACGTGTACTGTAAGCGTATTTCGAAATTTGCCCGCTTTAAGCGCTCCAATATAGATAGACGCTTGCATAACACCTCCCCCCCCCCCCCGCCATGCATCGGCTGTACATGGCTGTATTGAGTTGCTGAAGAACCGTGCTCAGTCCTGGTAACTGCAATATCGGTCTTCGCGCAGTGTTACGACTTTGTTAAGTTCAAGCTTCTATTGTGAAAAATATTCCAATAAATATACAAAGCAAGGTCAGTCAAAACATTTCAAATACGTCGCAAATAAATGTTGCTGTGTTAAAATTTCTGAAAACGCTTACTATAATATGTGGTGGACTTCTAAAATCGCTGTGCTGTGGTCGCAAATAATTGGGCAAAACGAACACGTCTAGATGAAATGCATGACATGCTGCTCGCCCCCCCAACGTGCACATCATTATTTATAGCGCCAAATTTAGCTATAGCTTTTGAGCGTATATAGATATTTAATTTGAAAGAGCGATGAAATCACCGATTCAGTCTCACAACTTAGCAGTACACGACGGTGAAAAGCGTTATAAGGAATTGATGAACTTGAAATGCATGGATGCATGTATGGATGGATGGATGGATGGATGGATGGATGGATGGATGGATGGATGTAAAACTTTAATGAAAGTCCTGAGGTACGCGACTCAGCGTGCAGCGGGCCACTTGCGATACTATAGTTTTTTTTTTACTACTTGATTGAACAGCTGACAGCGGAATTGTGATGCAGCTCAATGTGCAGATTTCGGTAGGAGCGAAAAACCGCCTAATAACAGGCTGGCGTCGAGGTTGAACTAGCACCGTGCGAAAAACGCCGATTGTGACAGCCTGCAGAAAACCGCACATGTAGAAACCCGAGTTACTGCGCGCGATCTTCTGCCACAAAAATATATCGTTAGACTCACCTATTCATCTGTCTGAAACTAACGCTCACACTAAATTTGCGCAGCTGCTCAGCGTAGGCACACGTTTTTCTGTTACCCGCCACGGTAGCTAAGCGACTATAGCATCGCGCTGCTGAGCTCGAGATCGCGGGTACGATAGGAGCGAAACGCAACAACAATCGTGTACTTATATTAATGTGTATCTTAAAGATCCCAGGTAGTCAAAATTAATCCGGAGTCTCCACCTATGGTCTGCTTCATAATTTAGACACGTACAACCCTTGGATTTGTTTTTGACTTTTTCTGTTTTCTCAATTAACGTTGTTAAGGCCTTAGTTCTTGTATGTATGCTGACTTCAATCTAACACAGTCTTTTACATTTGCTTCATGTTTTTTTTCATTGTGAAATACGTATAGACGCTATGACTGGACATACAGCGCAACGACAAATGTGCAGGTAATGGAAACGTGCACATTACAGGAAGGTAAAACGACAGACCAAAGAAAAGGCAGTGCATGTACACCCGTGAGCAAAAGTATACGGACCAGGGGTTGCACGATAAAGCCAATTTTTTCATTTGTCTGTGAATGCAAATTGAAATTGAGGACTGTAATCCCAACTTGACATTGCGAACTTTTCAGTGCACTCGTGAATTCCAGTTTATGATTGTTAGTTACGAAGAAATTCAGTTTTTTCAGCGACCCTGTGGTCCGTATACTTTTGCTTAGGGGTATACATGCGTTTTAAGTACAGGCTGTGGGCCCAGTATGGGTGCTAGATGTCTAACAACCGCGTAAAGCAGCGGAATAAACCGAAATGCATATTTTATGCATACATCTGGATAAGAATCCGCATAGATATCTTCAAGACGTTTTTACAAAACGTTTTCTAACCGTCTTCGCAAGATGATAGCTTAAAACGGCTTAATAAGATGCCTACTAGGCGTCTTTCGCAGGACGTCCTCAAGACGTACATATAAGGACGTTTTGTAGCCGTCTTGAATAGCTGTAGACGTTTAAGTTCATTTTGGCTGGTCCAAGACAGCTACAAAACATCTTGTGTTCAGTGGGATTGATTGGCTATCGATTGGCTATCGCAAGGTATTGCCTACGTATTTGGGCTAGGCTAAGCACTACCAATTCATCCCCAGTGTTTGCCGGAATTTATTGATCGATTATCGATTAGCTATTGATTGGCTATCGATTGGAATATGCAAGGTAATGGCCACGTATTCGGGCTAGCTAAGCACTACCAAGCCATCCCCAGCATTTTCCGGATGACTTGGTAGTGCTTAGCCTAGCCCAAATACGTAGCCAATACCTTGCAATAACCAATCGATAGCCAATCAATGGCTACTCAATAATCTATCAATAATCAATAAATTCCGGAAAGTGCTGGGGATGGTTTGGTAGTGCTTAGCCTAGCCTAAAAGCCAGGACTAGCTAGGTGCCCATCAGCTCGGCTGTCTCTTTAGCATAGCGCCTCCAGTGCAAGGTACGCTAGTTGTTTCTTTTTTTCAATTCTTGTTTCTTCATTAGGACTTTTCCAGGTCCACTTCCTGTTTCTGCGCTTCTTTAAAAAGGTATTCATTATTCGGAGCCCATTTCTTTCCGCGAGTTCTACCAACATCTCTCATCTAGCGTTCTTAGAATCTATGTCGTAGTTACCAATCGCTTGTTCCCCAGCCTGCTTTTACCCCCTTTTGCTTTGAAGTCACCCATGACTACAGTACACTGAGTTTGCACCTTCCTCATCACTAATTCAACA
Organism: Dermacentor silvarum; assembly: GCF_013339745.2. Lineage (NCBI taxonomy): Eukaryota > Metazoa > Arthropoda > Arachnida > Ixodida > Ixodidae > Dermacentor > Dermacentor silvarum. The sequence continues at coordinate 210,081,529 of NC_051157.2, read as the reverse complement.
TCTTCTAAACATGTTCTATTTTTTCAGAATCGTGACTGGAGCGTTGGCTTATACTACCTTTATTCTATACCTCCTATTCAGGTTTATTACGAGACTGCACCGTCTCGTTAACGCTGTAGAATTCATCATTGTTGCCCGCTATGTCATTATGAATTAGAAATCCTACTCCGTATTCTCTCTTATCTGTAAGACATATAACTCTTAAATATAACGGTATACAATGCATCTAGCACAAAAACACGTTAGCAAAATTTCCGACATCAAAGAATATTATTTTCCTTGCAGTTTCCCTCATGAAAACGATTAATAAAAAACTTGGGGCGCAATAACGTAAAGCTATTACAACCATTTCAATTCCTTTTCTGCAACCAGCCCTCCTAGATTGGTCAAACGTTTTTCGGGCCACGCCAACTTCATCTGCCTCTCACGCGACATCACGACAATTGTGAAAACTCCTCCCATCTGATATGATGTGTACATACTGATTATGCATGATTAGGCTGAACGAAAGGACAAAAAGGTCGTAAAGGATGTTAACAAACGCAGGAGGGCCTGAAAAGTAATTTCGCCCCAGAAACGTGAACGGTCACCGTTTTCGAGCTTCTCGGAAAGCAATACCAGCGGGGGGCTTTGTTAGTGGGTCAGGAGGCGCTCTTCGGCCACAGAGAAGCCACGTCGCCAACCCGGTGCATGGGAAAATGGTGCACGCTGGGTCTGAAGACGCGGAGGTGGCGTTGGGAGCTGTTTGGCCCAGAAGCGCATACGGAAGCGCTAACGGCTGCCCTCTTGCACGCGAGCTTAGACGGACCACCTGAAAAACATCATTAGGGTGTCAAAGAAGCCATTTGAGAGCCGGAGGGATCGTGTAACCCGACTCGCGGGCTATTGAGTGACGGGCTGGCACCAGAGGGGCAGTCAGTTTTTGGAATGACAGTTTTATGGGCCCGCCGGAGATGGACCGCGCGCAGGACAGCATTGTGTATCGATGGGTGCGCTTCTGTGGGTGCCCTTTACTGCATGCCGTGTGTGATTTTCAATTAAGTCACGTGAACGGGGCGACTCGGGTGTTTCTTTCCCCGACAGTGTTCTAAGGAAGCGCAGGCAGATTTTAACATGTAGCTGGCTAGAACAATTTGTGCGTTATTTGTTTATGGGTTGTTGCTGTTTTCGTTTCTTCTTTCTCTCCCTGTATCTCTCTGAATGTTCCGAGAAACGCAGGGAGAGAGTGAGAGAAGTAGTGACAAGTGGGTGACAGCCCAGTTGACCCAAACAGGTCTCTGTGGTGTTGTGATTTGCCGTGAGGGGTTTGGAAGGAGCAACCGAAGTGTAAAACCGTGCTCCCGACCCCTCACGAAGGTTCCGGACGCAGGAAAGGTGCTCTGCACTGTCGGCTCTGAAGAGTTAAGCCGCCGGTTACAGTGTAAACGAATGGTCTGGACGTACGAGCGGTGTTATGCACTATCGGCTACGTCGATAGTGCTCAACTGTAAATAGCTGTCGATGTGTATATTGTGTACAGAAAGTCATATCTCCAAGTACAAGCGCTTATGGCGTCCCATTTTTGATGGAAGAGGAGAAACGACGGCGGCGGCAGCAGAAGAAAAGTTTTCATACCAGATAAGCTGGTCACTCCAGCTTGGAGCACTCAGTGCTATAAAAAAGAAGAGGGAAACAGTAGGTATTTCCGATTATACGCATCTTTCGCCATTAGCCCACCGCTATTTGTCAACTTTTTTCCAGGCTGCGCCTGCTTCGCCTGTCTGTCACGGTACGTCAAAGAACTGCGAAAACTCACCACGTTAAAGTGACGTGTACGCATAAAGATGCATTACCATGCTGAACGAAACTGAATATTTTTTCCGGAATAGCCAAAGACTACCCTGTTTGGAAAAGAATAGAAAGTGACCGCCAATGGCTCTGGCAGCGGCTCCGGTAGTTTTATGAGCATAATTACGCCGATAACGAAGCTATCGCTGACAAGCCATGGAACATCTTCTTGCAGCTGATTGTCCAGAAACTACAATTGATAGCCGAGGGTGGAGGGTGCTTTCATCTTAGTCACGCGCTCTGATCGGTCATCTCAAAGTGTATACAATAGTTTTGTCTGAAGAAACGTACACTAGCCAACTGAAAAAACAAAAAACAACAGATTGACGTTCCGGCGCTCAATACGGGAACCTTGTTCACAATGAACAAATGCATGGTGGTCTTTATTATATATGCGTCGGAAGACGTAATGCGCTTGTGTACATCTCAGGAATGCGGCCCCGTGTCCGATTTATCGTGCTAGTAGTAGATTGTATGCAGAATGAATCAAGGAGCAATCGGGGATGACAATGTCTTTTCTCTTTCAATGATGGAAGCCGAATGCCAATTGATACTGTGTCCCGTCTTTTCATGATTCTCTGCCAGGGCGCTGGAAACCATGTGTCCTTTGGCTACATCATTGCGGTGCTGCTGTAGCCTTCCTTTAAAGTTCCCAGTCTCGCCTACGTAGCACGCCTGGCAGCCCTGGCAAGGAATTTTGTAGAGAACGCCAGGATATTTTCTTTTATTGGAATATCAATTATATGGACACTCCAAGCGCAATTCTGCCGTCAGCGTCGCCGTCGCCGCGAGGTTCCATATAAAGTCCAATGGTGATAGAACCGCACGCTATGTGTGCGAGTGAAAGCGTACAAGGGTGAGCCGGCGATCGCGGCTCAATGTAGCGAACGCGAGGAAGGCTGGCAGGCCGGAAGCGCGCGGTCTTTCGCGCGCGAGGCACGGGGGCGAGGCGACGGAGAGAGGGAGGGGGGTTGTTTTCTGCTCCGTCGGCTGCTGCTCACAGCGTGGCCGCGAGGCCGCCGTGTCTTGAAAGCGATCTGCGATGTGGGCGAAGTACGCGTCCGCACGGCCCACAGCTTCAAAGGAATCTGCGATGGGGACAAAGTGCATGCGTCGAGTGCCGGTACCTTCATATGCGCTTTGCTTTCGACGTTTAGTTAGCGTTGAAGCGAGATGATAGACAGCGCGAAGGTCGATTTGCCCGCTGCTGCTTGCGCGCTTCCTCACTCCGACATTTTCAAAGTGCGTTTCCGCGGTCATCGAGCGAGATGAGTTCATGTTAACCTGTGCGCGTGTGACTTGATCTTGAATTTCAGTACGATTCGAGACCACGAAAGGGCTCTGGAAACCATGTGTCATTTGGCTACATCATTGCGGTGCGGCTGTAGCCTTCTTTTAAAGTTCCCCGTCTCGCCTATGTAGCACCCCTGGCAGCCCTGGCAAAGAATTTTGTAGAGGACGCCAGGATATTTTCTTTTATTGCGATAGCAATTATGTGGACACTCCAAGCGCAATTCTGCCGTCGGCGTCGCCGTCGCCGTGAGGTTCCGTATAAAGTCCAATGGCGATAGAATCGTCACCGTGCGCGTACGCTATGTGTGCGAGTAAAAGCGTACGAGGGTCAATGTAGCGAACGCGAGGAAGGCAGGCCGGAAGCGCGTGGTCATCTCACCAACATCGAGGCGAATATCAACTCCGTGTTTCTACCAGAAAGCTCGCCTTCATGCATAGCGTTCGCCGGCAGCGTTTGCCGGTAAACATTACGGTTACATAAGCTGCAGTTACCGGGAAGCGTGAGAAGCAGTTAGGGTTCTTTGAATGATATCGCGTTCCACTCTTAAAGGCGAAGCTTAAGCGTCCTCCAAATTTTTTATTTTCAACGTGTCCGACGAAAGGCATTTGCGTTCCAGTTACTTCTTTTAAGAAAACGCTGTTTTATGCATTGGAGCGCAAAAGTAACTGGAACACCAGTGCATTTCAACGGAGATCAAGGATTAGAACTGTGCTATCTCACATAGGCAATTTTCAAAAAAATGTTCGCCTTTCGGGCGAACCTGCGACTTTTTCAGGCGGTATTTAACTCGGACGAGTTGTTTTAGCTTGCTTGAAGGGACGTGGCAGACTTGTACTTCGTAATCTTTGAAAATTCTTGACCGTGACTCGCTCACGCCTTGGGCATAGGGGAGAGACGCCCACTTTTTTGTGCTCATTGGCCTCTGCTCATTCTCGTTCAGCAGCACGCTTTTCCTCAGTCTTTATAAACTAATCGGGGTAGCCATTGCTGAACAAGTCCTGCGTCACTCTCTTCAACTCAGCTCTGCGTGCGTCAGTAGTAGAGCACAAACAGTATGCACGGGTGAAAAATGTCGAGGCAACAGATCGTTTGTGTCCAATGCGATGGGCCGACTCAAAGTGAAGATATTTCCATGAGTGCGTAGGACCTCCGATAAACGCTTGTTGAAAGGCCAGATGCAGTGCGCATTACTTCAGCGACAAGGAAAGCCAAGCGACCATTAACTTCTTCAACGGTGAATTACAATGTGCCTTAGATAGAGTTCAGGTCTGCAGAAAAGGTACGACGTCTTCGCGGCAGATAATGGAAAAACAGTCATCGACATACCGCAGGACCAATTTTGGAGCAGTCAGGAACGTTGCGAGGGCCAACACATGCATGTAAAATGATCCATTGAATTAGAAATATGTGTTACGTAAGCAAAAGTTCAAGAGGCGGCACGCGTCGTCGACTTCGAAAGGGGTGCGCGAACGCAGAGATGTGTCATTTTGCAATGCTGTTCGGCACCAGTCAACAGCATAGTCCACAGGTATGCGTGTGAACACAGACTTAACCTCAAAGGAGACCATGACGTCTTCGCTGTCTCAAGTCACGTTCCTGACCTTGTCGACCAAATCAGCGGAGTCCTTTACGTACGTCGATGTTCGTCCAACGAGGGGTCGGAGCACACCATGAAGATAGCCAGTGAGACGGTGCAACGGGGAGTGAGTATAGTGTACAATAGTTAGCAGCGGGACGTTAGGTTTGGGAACCTTGGGCAGGCCGTATATTGCAGCAGTTGAGCTGGTGTGGCACAGCAGCTGTTTATACAGATGCTTCTTTTTGGGAGGTACAAACTTGAATACATCAGTCAGCAGCTTCTGAAGTTCTGACTTGGTCTTTCTTGTGGGGTCCGGGTTGACTTTCGAATACGTAGTCACGTCTTGGAGATGCTGCGTCATCTGCGAAACGTAGTCATCCCGATTCATGACCACCCTGGCACTCCCCTTGTCCGCAGGCAAGATGGACAATGGCTTTGTTGTTTTGCAGTCTTTCCGTGGCTTTTTTATCGAGGTGGCTGAAACTTGAGGTCCTAGCATTACGAAGCTTGGAAAGAGCCCCAACAGCGCGGGTACGTGATTTACTTGGCAGAGAAGGCTCGACTTGGCATAGGGCCTTCTCAACTGCACAAGCCATCTTCCGCTTACTTGGCGTGGTCCCAATGTTGAAATTCACTTCGCGAAAATCATGGACGGTCCACCGTAACGAAGATTCGGCAATGTGCGTATACGCATTGCAAACTCACCGGCTACAATTCGTAAATTACAATATGTGCCGTAAAGAAATCAAAAAGAAGTGAATTATTGATTTATTAACAGCGGAGCTGTTTAAGCCAGCCGTTATTTCGTTAGTCGTCCACAAAAAATGTGGGCCGATCATGGTGATGTGCAGGAAGGGTCCAAGCGCATTGGCACATACCCCTGTGAACTAGCCTGGCTAAGTCTAGATAAGCATGGTTGGGACTACTTAAGCTTAGTCAGTCATCGATAGACAATTGATAGCTAATCGATCAATAATCAATAAATTCTGGAAAATGCTGGGAATCACTTTTTAGTGATTAGCCTAGCCCAAAAGCCAGGACTAGCTAGGTGCCCATCAGCTCCGCTGTCTCTTTAGCATTGCGCCTCCAGTGCTGGCTACGCTGGTAATTTTTTAATTAGGTGAATATGTGTTTAGATCTCTCGTGAAAGTAATGTCCACGTCACTGAATAAATCAGCTCAAGGACTAGAACCAAGTTATCTTTGATAGGCGATTTTTAAAATGTCCGAAAAACTTTAAAATGATCACCCCGGAGAATACCGGTGAATTGGACGCGAATGCCGACGCCTTGAGCCGTTTGCCTCTGCCTGAGCGAGGGCATCCCAATGAAGCTGATCCCATAGAAAACCGCGAGTTCTTTTTTCTTTTCTTTTTAGAACGTCCAATTTTTTTTATTGCCTATGTGAGATAGCACAATTCTTATCCTTGATCTAAATTACTCGATGAGGCAGTCATTACTTCTACTAGGAATGAAAATGCTTAATTAAATAATTACCCTAATTAGCCTAAACAACGTTTTAATTAATGACTTTACGGCACATATTTAAATCTACGAATTACAGTCAGTGAGTTCTCAAGGCATATCCACTTGGAATGAATTCTCAGGAGTGCACCAGCTTCGAGATATTAATTTTCAACGCGTCCGATGAAATGCACCGGTGTTCCAGTTACTTTTGTGCTCCAATGCATAAAACAGCAGTTTTCCTAAAAGGACTAACTGGAACGCAAATGCCTGTCGTCGGACACGTTGAAAATTAAAAATTTGGAGGACGCTTAAGCTTCGACTTTAAGAGTGGATCGCAATATCATTGATGACTCAGAAGGGTTTGGGTGCGAGCTAGTTGGTACGCATGATTCATATTTTTCGCCAAAAAACACAGACAAGAGAGAACACAGGACGAGCGCTGACTGCCAACAACACCGTTATTGAGTGATTTATTGTTGGCGCACTATGATAGTCTCCTCCTCCAGGAGCAACTCAGCACAATAGGGCCTGTGCAAGTGTTTCGCTATATTGATGATTTTCTGGTGATCCTCTCTGCCCTCCCTAATGAAGCCACAGCCCTGTTCCAGCAAGTTTTTGAAAAATTCAGGCGCATCTATTGAGGTTTGACGTTCACAAGGTAATTGCCTGAAAACGACAAAATCCGCTTCCTTTACCTTGCACTACACCTCCAGGAGGGGCATACTTGTTGGATATATGCCCCGCGTTAAAAAAAGCACCTCCTCCCCTACACATTCAACCATTCAAAAGTGGTGAAGCGCTCCATCGCCCTAGGGTCCCTTAGAAATGCTGTCGTTCGCTCTTGCCCTACTTGATGTCCAACGGCTTCTCCAGTGGCTTAAGGCAAGTGGCTACCCTGCACAACTGATGTCATTCTTGACGGAAGCTTTATTTCAAGAGGTTCGTTCCCCCATGAAACGGCGCGCAGTGGTTGAGTACTTAACCAAGACTGTTGCGATCCCGTATATACATGGTGTGTCCGATCGCATCAAGAAAGCCGCAGGCCGGGCTGGTGTAAAGGTGGTGTTTACCGCGCCTAACAAGTTGGGAAGGCTGTGCAAAAAGTCAACGAGAGCCCGAGAACACCTGGACTGTGCAATAAGCGACATGTCGCCAAGCCTGTAGATTGGAATACCAACGTTGTGTATTCAATTCCCACCTCTTGTGGCTGCACTTACATAGGGCAAATGGGACGTTGTATTAATGGTCGTGTGCGTGAGTGTGATGATGTGGATAGTGGCGTGTGGCGGTGCCAAGACATAGTGCGTGACAAGCCAGCTTGAAGTGATGGTGATCGTATGGAAGCACCAAGAAGAGGATTGGCGATGATGACAATGGAAGAAGACCACCACGTGCCATGAACAAAATGTGGCACGAGAGCACGCAGAGCGTGAGAGCGAGCGGCAGCCTCGAACGCAAGCTCGCAAAACGGCGGCTCCAAGCTCGGGTACCGGCGACCGGATATCCTGCTACCGTGCGGACCTGGTCGGGGATCCAGTTCGTGCCTGGGCTCTCCTGCGCACCAGCGGCCTGCTGTGATAGCGGCCTGGTGCAGTGCTTCATGCTGGGGACCGGGACGCCTGAGCTACCAGCCTGCTGAGCGAGCCCGAGGACTGGCGACCGGGTGTCCTGCTACCATGCGGACCTGGTCGTAGATCCGGATCGTGGCTCGACTCTCCTCTGCACCAGCGGCCTGCTGTCATAGCGGCCTGGTGCAGTGCTTCCTGCTGGCCACCGGGGCGCCTGAGCTACCTGTCCGCTGACCGAGCCCGACGTTATAGCGGCCGAGGCGTTACAGGCGAGGCGTTACTGGCCAGCTACAGCAGTGGCCTGGTGTTCTACCGGCCTGCTGTGTTCCTCTTGCTTCCGCGTCGCGACAAGGTGCGGCGCGACAGCAGCGACGTAGCCACAACGACGCTCCACCGTCACAACCACCGTCACGGGCACCGCAACGACGATGCATACGGGCGAGTGTTGACGCATGAGTGCTAGGCACGTGTTTTATATGGAAGGACAACTCCCGAACTATAGCCCACGTACATGTGTATGTAAATCGTCTGTATCGTTTAGCGTGTCTGTATAAAGTCTGTGTTTCGTGTGGCAAGCTCCCGTCTGCCGTGTCATTATTAAAAGGATCCTGGGCCCAACGGAAACACCGTCAAGTTTGTTGTCGTTTCCCATCACAGTGAGCATGCTTACTGTGTCAAGAAAAGAAATTAAATTATGGGGTTTTACGTGCCAAAACCAGTTCTGATTATGAGGCACGCCGTAGTGGGGGACTCCGGAAATTTGGACCACCTGGGGTTCTTTAACGTGCACCTAAATCTAAGTACACGGGTGTTTTCGCATTTCGCCCCCATCGAAATGCGGCCGCCGTGGCCGGGATTCGATCGCGCGACCTCGTGCTCAGCAGCCCAACACCATAGCCACTGAGCAACCGCGGCGGGTCTGTGCCAAGAATAAGACTGGCAGTAATCTGGCTGTTCATTGTGCAAAGCGTGGATGTTCACCACTCCTAGATAACACACGTGTGTTAAGAAGGTACAGTAATCAGATAGCCAGGGAAATTTTTGAGGCCTTTTCAATGTGTCAGTTAGGAGTCACCTGTGTAAGTGCCTCATCTATAGCTCTTTGCGATAAGGAACTTAAGTTCCTCAGGAGTTGATCAGTTTGGCCTGTTACCACCATGTGTATTGTTAAATTTGTATTTTTTGGTGTTTTTGACGCATGCGCAGCAGGAGTTGACTGACGATGACTCGCCTCCCCTTTCCTTCTTTTTTTCTCTTTCTGCCCATTGCGAATTGTATATACTTGCGCAGGCTTCAATAAAGGTGTTGTTGGCAGAAGTGTAACTTTTGATTTTATCGATTTCATTTTCAGGCCGTTTCTAATTAAGCGGTACACTATTACTTGTTTCCTGGCAGGAGCAAGAACAGCAGATATTTCATATTTTGAAGAAATGAAGGCCACTCTTTGGTGGCGTGTACCGAAAATTTGACCTGTGCAGGTTGCTTATGTGCTCGTAAAACAGTCACTGAATTCTCGCTTTGTCCCAACTTTTATGCTTTATACGCGGCATTTAGTTGCCCCCCCCCCCCCAATATACTCGGTTAACTATGTGGAGCACGGTGTTTATATTTATTCAAAGTACGAAGCAATGTTCTGAGTAACGAGCGATATGTGTTTCTTCTGAGTAAGTTCATTACAGCCTTTCTAGATAGTTGCATATTGAAGTGTTCCAGGGTGCCATACCGCCGCTTTCCCAGACTCCTAAAACAACTGCACGAAATACAGACTTGAAATTTCATGAAAATAGGTAGAAATTTAAGCGCAGTGCAATGTGAAACTTTCACATTCCTGCTTTAAATGCAAGTGTTGCTGCTGATTACTAAACCCTGGTTTTCCCATGTATTCTCGTGCATATGGGATGCGTATAGGTTGTTTCTCCTGTATCCTTGGTGAGTTAAACAAGGCATTTTTTTTATCTGGGGAAAGTTAGGGGCATGGTATGGGCAATATGTAGGCGATTTTCCAAATAAGTGGGTTAAATTCACATTTTCCAGTAGAATAGACGGCTCCGCTGTCATAGTTACAACTGAGGTCAAATTTTGCGAACATAGGGAAAACAATACGCCAAGTTTACCTGCGATGGCAAATGCATGTTGAACAAATGCAGCTTTAAAAAAACTGTAATCAAGTATTCGAAAGTATCACGCTGTTGTTATTAGCTGGGTTTCCCAATGTTTCAAGAGAACTCTGGGTTTCAGATATTTTATACTTTGAAAGAATATGCAGCATGTTAATTACAATGTGTTACGAAGGTATAGCGTTTCTGGCTTATTTAGAACCGTTATGAATAATTATTTAACCCTGTTTTACTGCGAAGCTGTTAAGCACTCAGTCTCCGATGGTCGTGTTCGCGTGTAGAAAAAATGTCACAGTTTCGCCCTAAGGGCGAAGCAATGAATGCGATAGCAACACAGCAATGTCATACGAAGTAAGGTGAGCGGCTTTGGTAGCAATATGAATTGTAGTAAACATGAGCTGATTAAGTAAGCAGGTGTGCTGCGGCGTAAGTAGACCGACATGAAGAGAGACTCGATGACCACGAGAAGGCGCGTGTGAAACGGTGGTGTTGATGCGAAGCGCTTCCCGTGGGCAGCGCGCGTGCGAAGGGGCACACCTGTAGTGCTGCACTGCCGATCCGGGCAGCATTACATGTGTAGGGTGCGTTGGAAAATGTGGCCCGACTATTACTAACTGAATGAACAAGCGTGGTGTCAGCGCGCACAAACAAACATAAATAGATCACACTGAATGACCTCAGACAACGACTGTCAAAACGCTGGCAGCAAGCCCATACGCTGCAGCGGGCGAAGGTACGTGCGGTCTATCGCTTCAACAGAAACTGAGCGGCGAATGCACAGTGCATGAAGGTCAGAGCCGTGTGGAGATAAGAGACGGTGCGGCGAGCGACGAGCGCGGTTGTTGGCAGAGGAGAAGTGCGCCTCCCCCCCCCCCCCCCCGCTCCCTCCGGCGCTGGCTTCCCGCTTCCTTGCTTGCGCGTGGCAGAGATATGAGACCGTGCGGTCGAGCGAAGAGCGCGGTTGTTGGCACAGTAGAAGTGCCCCCCCCCCCCGCTCCCTCCGGCGCTGGCTTCCCGCTGCGTTGCTTGCGCGTGGGAGATTGAGTGCGTTCGCTCTCCGTGATAGCGCGCGTCCCCGCACGCTTCCGCTCGGGCATACGGCGCGCGGTGAAGATTTTATCTATACGGAACCTCACGGCGACGGCGACGGCGACGCCGACGGCAGAAATCCGGTTGAAGTGTCCATCTAATTGCTATCGCAATAAAAAAAGTTGTCGCAGTTTCACCAGAAAGGCGAAGCATCAATTGCGATAGCAAATTTGTAGAGAGCTATACGGAGTAATGATATTAGCTTTATCAGCTGTATAAACTTGGACATGCAGCAGCACCGGCAACACGCAGAACTGTTGTCGACGCCGTCGGCGTTTTGCCCGCGTTCGCTCAAAATGCGCGCGGCGTTGGTGACTGTTGCCGGAGCCTCTGATATAAATAGGCACTTGGTGCCGCAGCTAAACGTTGCCTCCCTTCCCTCCCCCTCCCCCCCTCCCCCACGGCCTCTCGCTCGTCGGAATAAGGTGCGTTTGCTCTACATATATGGTGATTGTAAAGGAGGAGAGAGACGCCTACTTCTGCAGCCCTTAAGGGAACACGGCGCAGAACGCGCGTTTGTTCTCCGCCGTGCGTTCACTCCCCGTGAAAGCGCGCGCCCCTCGCGCCCTTTCACTCGCACATACAGCGTTCGGCGCGCGGCGACGATTTCATCTCCATTGACGTCATACGAAACCTCACGGCGACGGCGACGGCAGAAATTTGCTTTTGAGTGTCCATATAATTGCTATCGCAATAAAAAATGCCAGGCCTGCGCGGCAGACGCCGCACAATCACAGCGTAAGCTAGACGAGCGTTTCGACAGTACTACCACGGCCGCTGGATGAACAGGTTTTTATTGCGATAGCAACTATATGGACACTTAAAAGCAGATTTCTGCCGTCGGCGTCGCCGTCGCCGTCGCCGTGAGGTTCCGTATGACGTCAATGGAGATGAAATCGTCGCCGCGCGCCGAACGCTGCATGTGCGAGTGAAAGGGCGCGAGGGACGCGCGCTTTCACGGGGAGTGAACGCACGGCGGAGAACAAACGCGCGTTCTGCTCTGTGCTCCTTAAGGGCTGCAGAAGTAGGCGTCTCTTTCCTCCTCTACAATCACCATATATGTAGAGCAAACGTGCCTTCTTCCGAC